>NW_008652143.1:8875-10217 GCF_000695815.1 Acanthisitta chloris | reverse complement strand
GTGTAGCTGAGATACTAGAAAATAGTTTTGCCTGTGAGGGTGGTGAGACACTGGCCCAGGGTGCCCAGGGAGGCTGGGGCTGCCCCAACCCTGGCAGTGTTCACAGCCAGGTTGGATGAGCCTTGAGCAACCTGTTGTGATAGGAGGTGTCCCTGCCCAGGGCAGGGGTTGGGGCTGGATAATCTCTAAGGTCCATTCCAACCTCAAAAATACTAAGATTCTGTGATTCCATGACTGCAGCCATGGGTGACCTGAGGAGCAGCAGGTAGAAGCAGTTCTGTGCTAACCCTGGTCCCCTGTGCTCCCTACCTCCTTTCCAAAGGAACTGGGGAGGACTGGGTGCTACATGCAATGAAAACTGAAGGCAGCTGAGCCCAGAAAGTGAGATGGAGAGGTGTTCGGATCAAGCTGAGTTTGAGGAAGGTGGGGGCCATGTCTTTTCCTCAGGGTTTGCTTTGTTGTGCACATTTTCCTTCTCTCCGAATACTCAAGTCAACAACTGGAAGTTTGTGTTAGTTGGCAACAAGACAGTGTAAAACTTCTTCAAGTTGATCCTGTTTTGCCCATGAGAGAATCCATAAGACTGTAAGTATCTCACTGCCAACTCATACTAACCCATCTGCACCTTGCTGTGAGTTGGCCACCAGGATCACAGCTCAAACACTGTTATCAACTACATCAACTGTCTGGACAAGATATTCTTGGAAAAACAAACACTGCAGCAGTTCATTCCAAAAAAGCTCATTATTTGTTTTTTTTAAAGCCTGCATTTACTGGATTTTTACTGAATTTACTGAAATTAAGCAATTACTAGCATTTCTGAAATTAGTGAACACCTACAATTCAATGACTTCATTGAGCTAGTCCAGGTTTAGAAGAGGGAGCTGATTTCTCATCTGTCACTCATCATCACCATTAAGTTCTGTTTGAGCACCTTCTTTGATTCCACATCTGGAATTTTGAATACTAAGTAAATTTTATTGTACAATCAGGTTGTGCTCTGTGTAACTGTTAGAAAATAGCACATAAGAGTCAAGGAAATCATTTTAGCTGTAGACTCACTTCAATAACAAAATTCAAAGTCTCAGCGCCTTCCTGGGGGATTACTGTTTAGATCAAGCATGTTTTGGCAGACTTAGACATTTAAACCCCACCAAAGAACCAAAATCTCCCTTCAAATTCTCTTCTCATCACTATCTGGAGCCAGAAATAAGAGACAAAAAGTAAACTCCAAATATATTAATTTTCAGTTTGGTCTTGTGAATACTATAATACATTGCAGAGGGATTTGTATTATTGAGACAAAGACACTTAGTAAAGAAAATAGATCTTTACTGTACAT
>NW_008652143.1:0-8833 GCF_000695815.1 Acanthisitta chloris | reverse complement strand
ATATTCAAGAAGAATATGCATGTACACTATATAGAAATCAATTGGAATTAAGAAAAATACAGTGCTTTGTGCATCTATTTTTTACCATTTTATTACTTTGCAATTATCTGGTCCTATATTTCTGTAAACATCTTGAAAATATTTCTCATGAGACCTCATCTGGAGTACTGTGTGCAGTTGTGGTGTCCTCAACATAAGAAGGACATGGAACTGTTGGAGCAACTCCAGAGGAGGGCATGAAGTTGCTAAGAGGACTGGAGCATCTCCCCTATGAGGACAGGCTGAGGGAGTTGGGGCTGTTCAGCCTGGAGAAGAGAAGGTTGTGTGGAGACCTCAGAGCAACTTTTCAATCTCTGAAGGGCCTACAAGGAGCCAGAGAGGGACTCTGTGTTAGGAGCTGCAGTGATAGGACAAGGGGTAATGGTTCAAACTGAAGGAAGGGGAAATTTAGGCTAGATATTAGGAAAAGTTTTTTCCTATGAGAGTGGTGAGACACTGTCCCAGGTTGCCCAGGGAGGCTGTGGCTGCCCCAACCCTGGCAGTGTTCACAGCCAGGTTGGATGAGCCTTGAGCAACCTGATCTAGTGAGGAGCTGTCCCTGCCCAGGGCAGGGGTTGGGACTAGATGATCTGTAAGGTCCATTCCAGCCCTCAAATTATATGATTCTATATGATTCTATGATATTGCCCTTATTGCATCTTGAAAAGAGGCAGATGTTGGTAAATGAAAATGGCTAGAGAAGAACTGGGATCTACAGAGCTTGAATAACTTCACTAAGTTACAGAGTACTTTGTAGGGCAGTAAAAACAAAAATGTCTTGGATTTTCTAAAGTCTAATTCCTGGCTTATATACAAAACCAGCCACACTGTAGCTTCACCCTGTTGGAATACTATCAGCAGCCTAGCATCTGTTTGCAGAGACAAAGGCCTACCTTATCAAAGGTTTTCAGGCATCCACCTTCTAATTAGTTGCCTAACTCTCAATGAAATTGATAGGATATAAACACCTAATTTACCAACAGCCCACTAAAGAGTCCAAGTACAAAGAACAGTCATTAGAATTATCAGTCAAATGATGAATGCCCAGGTAAGACACACGAGGTAAATGAAGTCCTTTAAGTACACTTTATGTGAGTGAAGAAAATGCACATATGTTGCAGTAAAGCCTGGCCACAGTTATAAAAACTTTCCTCCTTAAGCTAGAGTTGAAAGTAACATAAGACTGTAATAGCAACCAGTTATCTCTAGGCTCTCCTGTGCCTGCCAGCAACCCTCTCCCTGTCCCCACTCATCAGAGGCACCATACTGGATTAGAAGGACCCTTTGGTCTGACCAAGCACAGCTGTTCTTGGGTTCTGTGTTTTCTTTCAGTATTTGACAGTCCAATCTACATGGGCATTCCTATCCACTTGAAAGTCTATACATTAGTGTGAAAGGACTCAGGATCCAAAGGAGAGTTTGCTTAATGCAGACTTCAGCAGTGACAGGGATCTAGGGCATGAGATTTCCAGAAGAAGTTGGCTGAAAGACTCTAAGGTACATTTCCTTGGTTTTTTATCGTTATTACAGCTAACACTCAACCACTGTGGTTAACTTTGATTAAGTTCCAAATCATCTTAAAATAGATTAGAGCATTCAGCCTCACACTGCTTTTTTTTTGCCAGAGTTTTCCATGAATCTCTGTAACATCCACCTTTCTTGACACCAAATAATGTTTTTGCCTCTATATTGCTCCCATGTCGAAAGCTTCTCATTTACAAATGGCAAGCTCTCTGTAAGGCAGCAGGTTCAGGCTTGGCAAATTGTCATCCTGCAGGTTATCCTCCATGTTCTGACACTAAGTTCTTACCTTCATCAGAGAGCTTTCAGTTCCCTCCTTACTTACAGGAGATAAAAGCCCCTGTATTCCTCCCAACAACAGGTTTTCAGCTTCTCTATGTTCACAATAGATTTCAGCTTTTTTTCCCTCCAGCCCTGCCAATTTCCTTAATTATCTGGCAGTGGTGCCAAGAGCTCCCACATCTATCACTCCCAGCCACTGTCAGAGTTCAGCATCACTGCATCAGCTCTCTACCCTCCAGACAGTTTACAGCACTGACATGGGGAACCACCTCTCACAGTCAGGTGCATCACTAAATAACCTTCTTCCTTTTCTTTCCAAGCAACTCCTGCATGTCATTTCCAGCTGTTCTCCTTGCTCTTCATGGTCCTGGTACTATACAATTGATTTCTACACCCCCCATACTCCTGGTATTAAATACCATGCACACAGTTTAAGGAACCTTGATAACTCCAAAATGTGTTTCTCCATTCTTTCTCTTCAGTGTGGATTTCTACTTGCTGTACAAATTCTGTTACATTCTGTAACTAGTATCATGGGTGTGATTTTTAAAATGCACAGTAAGTTTATGAAAACTTCAGGTGAATTGGAAACACCTTGCTACTGCTAGCCTGGTAATTTGATGCAGCATTCAGACAAACATTTACCAATGTGCTGTTCATGTGGTCAGCAGCTCAGTGTCCACATGGAGCCAGTGAGGAGTGCTGTCCCTCAGGGGTCAGTGCTGGGGCCAACACTGTTCAACATCTTTGTTGGTGACATGGACAGTGGATTGAGTGCACCCTCAGCAAATTCTCTGACCACACCAAACTGTGTGGGGCAGTCACAGCTGGAGGGAAAGGATGGAAAATCCAGAGGGACGTGGACGGGCTTGAGAGGTGGAACAATGCAAACCTCATGGAGTTTAATAAAATGAAGTACAAGGTCCTACATCTGGGCCATGGCAATCCCAGGCACAGCTACAGATTGGGTGCAGAAGGAATTGAAACCAGAAGAGAGGAGAAAAATTTGGGAGTGACAGTGGATGAGAAGCTCAGCATGAGCTGCAGTGTGAGCTCAGCCCAGAAACCAATGGAATCCTGGGCTGCATCTGAAGGAGTGTGGGCAGCTGGTCAAGGAAGGTGATTCTTCCCCTCTGCTCTGGTGAGACACCACCTGGAATACTGCACACAGTTCTGGAGTCCTCAACATAAGAAGGACATGGAACTGTTGGAGCAAATCCAGAGCACAAAGTTGATAAGTGGACTGGAACCACTATCACTTCCTCAGCCTGTCCTCCCCTATGAGCACAGGCTGAGGGAGTTGGGGCTGTTCAGCCTGGAGAAGAGAAGGTTGTGTGGAGACCTCAGAGCAACTTTTCAATCTCTGAAGGGGCTACAAGGAGCCAGAGAGGGACTCTGTGTTAGGAACTGCAGTGATAGGACAAGGGGTAATGGGTTCAGACTGAAGGAGGGGAAGTCTAGGTTGGATATTAGTAAACTGGTTTTTCCTCTAAGGGAGGTAAGACACTGTCCCAGGTTGCCCAGGGAGGCTGTGGCTGCCCCAACCCTGGCAGTGTTCACAGCCAGGTTGGATGAGCCTTGAGCAACCTGATCTAGTGAGGAGGTGTCCCTGCCCAGGGCAGGGGTTGGGACTAGATGATCTGTAAGGTCCATTCCAATCCCTAAATTCTATGATTCTGTGATTAATGTACACACTCTGTGAATGATTAAGGGAGGAGGTATAAGCAAACCCTGCAAGCCCCTGAAATAACTCATGTAGATAAAGTTACTCATGGATGTAATGATTTGTAGAAGGAAGACCATGTTTTATAGATTGGGACTGTTTCATAGAATGCCTGGAACAGTTTTGAATCATGAGATGTTAAACTATATCAATATGTTATTGTTTTTTAAGGGGATGAAAAGAGAAGAAAATTACTTTAAATCAAATAAAATGTTTCTGAAGGCCATTATTTTAAACTCATTTGACCACTGAATCAGATAATTCTGACAGGATGCTTAGTAGAAAGCTTTCTTTTTCAGGTTGTCCTTAATGTTTCACAGATATTTCCAAGTAAATTGTTTTAAATTACCAAATACAGTTTGCCCAAGAGGAACAGTGATTTTTCTTCTTCAAGATGGTCAATAAAAAATCATGAGTTTCATTTAGTGGAAGAGGTGGAAGCTTTGCTATTTCTCTTATACTATGCTGCAAAAGGAAGTCAGATAGGTTTTTTCTGTCCTGCATTTAGTACTCTAAGTACCCTTTCAATACTAGAAGTATTTACTGATGGCAAATAGTACCTATAAGTCCTGAAAGAGGTATTTTATGAGGTGTATGACAGAATTCTGGAAATATTTTCCAGTTCTAGTCACAGTGTTATTAATTCAGCATGTATAACTTAAGTATCTCTTCCACTGTTGTCTTTTCCCAACCATACTTTACTCCACTGACTTGCTAATAGAGTTAGTTCTTTAAACCTGGATCCACAGCACAAGGAAGTCTGAGGAAAAACTCCCATCACTTTCAATGTGTATTTAATAGCCACAAAACTTTTTAAAAAGTGCTATGTAATACTTTAGTTTATGAGTGATACTTGAACCAAAAAGTTATTATTTTATTTGTTTTTCCTCACTTTGTTATTGATGTTTCATGCTGTAAAACCAAACTCACATAACAAAGGAAGACTAGGATCTATTGTTTCCTCCATATATGTCAGCATCAAATCATAGAGGAAATATAACAATTATTGCTAGCAAAGGACAGATCCTTTTTTTTATTCCCACCAAGCATCTTGGTAGTTTGACAGTTTTGTGTTGTCCATGAACTATTCTAATGTTTGCTTAAATATTAAGCAAATATTTAGCTCTCTCAGATTAATTTTTTGCTATATCATAACTAGAAAACATTGGGAAAATATTTGGGGAAAATTACTTCATCTTGTGTGCTAAGAAGTAGTCTGAGATGAATAATTCCACCAAAAATAAACCTTCTTAGAATCATAGAATTTAAAGGTTGGAATGGACCTTACAGATCATCTTGTCCCAATCCCCTGCCCTGGGCAGGGACACCTCCTCACTAGATCAGGTTGCTCAAGGCTCATCCAACCTGGCTGTGAACACTGCCAGGGTTGGGGCAGCCACAGCCTCCCTGGGCAACCTGGGACAGTGTCTCACCACCAGAACAGGAAAAAACTTTCTTCTCACATCCAACCTAGACTTTCCCTCTTTCAGGTTGAATCCATTACCTCTTGTCCTATCACTGCAGTTCCTAACACAGAGTCCCTCTCCTTCTCTCTTGTAGCCCCTTCAGATACTGAAAAGTTGCTCTGAGGTCTCCACACAGTCTTCTCTTCTCCAGGCTGAACAGCTCCAACATCCTCAGCCTGTCCTCATAGGGAGATGCTCCAGTCCTCTTAGCAACTTTGTGGCCTCCTCTGGACTTGCTTGGACAGCTCTGTGTCCTTCTTATATTGAGGACACCAGAAATGTGTGCAGTATTCCAGGTGGGTCTCAGGAGAGCAGAGGAGAGGGGAAGAATCACCTCTTTTGACCTGCTTGGGACTTCCATAATGCAGAATTTGCAATGGCGAAGCTGGCACATGGATAAATATAACTAGGAATCATTTCAGATATGAGTTCTTTGAAACCAATATTTTCATAATATCATCAAACACAGCCTAGTGTCAAGGACTTCTGTCAGGGAAGAGGTCAGGTTGGAGCATGCTTGTTCTAAGGGCTCTGAGTTCAATTGCCTCCTGCAGCTTCATGCACACAGCACAGGGAATAAAGAGAAGGAATTAGAGATCTGTGTGTGTTCACAGCGCACAGTCTAATTGCAATTACAGAGACACAGTATCTCTTGTGACCAGAATGCTGTCATGGATGGCTATGTACATTTTAGGCAAGACAAGCCAGCAAGGTGAGATGGTAGAGCTGCTGCTTATGTGAAGGAGCAGCTGGAATGTTTTGATTTCTGCCTAGGGGTGGATGAGGAAGGAATTGAGAGTGTATGGGTAAGAATTCAGGGGCAGGCTAAATGGCTGGCACTGTTGTGAGGTTTTACTACAAGCCACATGGTCAGGAAGAAGAACTCAAAGTTCTACAGACAGCTGGAAAGAGCCTCACAAGCCCTGGTTCTCACTGGGGGCCTTCAGCCTGATCACTGCTGAAAGTCAACACGGCCAGGAAAAACACTGCTGATTAACTTTTTTACATAGATGGTGGAGAAGCCAACAAGTAGAGGTGTGCTGCTGGACCTTGCATTGACAAACAAGGAAGGACTTGCTGGGGATGTGAAGGGGCAGCTTGGGCTGTAGTGATCCTGCATGAAAGAAGCAAGGCAGTAAGGATTACTGGATTACAAGCCTGGACTGCAGGAGAGCTACCTTTGGCCTCTTTGAGGACATACATGGAGGAATACCATGGGTTAGGGATCAAGAAAGTAGAGGGATCCAAGAGAACTGGTTAATACTCCAGATTCTCTTCCTCCAAGCCTAAGATCAGAGCACCTGTATGAGTAAGAAACCAAGGACCTTCACTGATGAGCAAGGAGCTTCTGACAAAACCCAAACAGAAGAAGTCAGCTTACAGAGTGTGGAAAAATGAATGTAAACTGCCTTCTGCAGCAGAGCAGGCCTAGCAACATACAGTTGAGCTTGTGCTAAGCACCCAAACATTAACCCAGCATGGATAATTTTACTGCAAGCACTGATTTCTCAGCCTTCACAGCCAAAGTTAAAAAGCAACTGCCCTCAGTTCTAACACAGGGTTACTGGTGCTGGATGGCATTTACAGGAGTACACAACAGTTTGTGATTCTTTCTTAATCCAGGACTAGGAAGTAGTTCATGACCTGTCATGGATGAGTACTCTTAAACCTCATAGCTGTAAGGTGCTGTAGCTATTCAGGATATTCCTGAGGAGATTGTAGCTCCTCTCATGTACTGCCTAAAGCAGAAATACAAAGCCATGCCCATCTTTTCACATTTTGATTAGGACAGCACTCCATCCTTCAGGATGCCATCCAGAAGAGCTTTAACAGGCTTGAGAGGTGGACCTGTGCAAACCTCATGAAGTTCAACAAGGCTAAGTCCAAGATCCTGCACCTGGGTCAGGAATTGTGAGATGTTGGTTGATGTGAAGGTCAACATGAGCCATCAACATGTACTTGAAGTCCAGAAAGCCAACCATACCCTGGGCTGCATTAAAAGAAGCATGGCCAGCTGGTTGAGGGAGGTTCTGCTCTTGTGAGACACCACCTGGAGTAGTGTTCAGCTCTGGGGCCCTCAACATAAGAAGGATTGGGGCCTGCCAAAGCAAGTCCAGAGGAGGCCACGAAGATTATCAGGGAGCTGGAGCATCTCTGCTATGAAGACAGGCAGAGAGAGCTGGGATTGCTCAGCCTTGAGAAGAGAAGGCTCCATGGAGACATTAGAGCAGCTGTTCAGTACCTAAAGAGGACATACAGGAAAGCTGGAGAAGGATTTTTCACAAGGTAGTGATAAGAGGAATGGCTTTAAACTTAAAGAGGGTAGACTTAGATTAGATATCAGAAAGAAATTCTTTACTGTAAGGGTGGTGACACTGAACAGGTTGCCCAGAGAAGTTGTGAATGCCTCATCCCTGAAGTGTTGAATGCCAGGTTGGATGGAGCTTTGAGCATCCTGGTCCAGTGGAAGGTGTCCTTGCTCAGGGCAGCAGGGTTGGAACTAGACACTCTCTAAGGTCCCTTCCAACCAAACCATTCTAAGACTCTGTGATTCCTTCCTGCCACACAGCTTTCCAACTGCCTTCAGACTTCTCTCTCTGGCTGTGAGATTATTCCATTTGGGAAATATTCATTCTTTTTATTTCTGGAGAAACTGTTACTTTAGGTTTTATAAACACCAAAGTCCCTTATATTCTCTGTGGTGAATATTTCTTCTAAAAGCAGAAGCTCTTGACATGACAGCTGCACTAAAAACTACATGAATTCTGTTGCAGACTGAGAAAAATATCGTTACTGCTTGATAGACAAAACTGTAAAAATTCAGATTTTGTGGTCTTTTACCCTTGGAGAAAACACCTATTTAGAACTGTATATTTCATTGATGTAGAGACCATGAACCTGACCATAGAAGAAACAAACAACAAGAAGCAATTTATCTGCTCACTCTTTCAAAGACAAGCATTCAGAAGTTCTTTCACTTTACCACTTGACCTTTTCTGGGCCAGATGACTATTTTTCTCTTATTCTCTCCATGGCTCTTTGCTGCATTTTATGTTTGCTTCACCCTATGACTGTTAGTCACAGCATCACCAAAGGGCATCATAAAACTCTCCTTTTATCTGCAATTTATTATACAGATAAGAAGCACAGATATTCCTGATATTCTTATATAAGTTTATTTGTCTATGTGCACATGAAGATGCCACAAAGCCCTTGGGTTTTCAGTTTTCAAGAGCACTAAACCTGTGTTCAGATCATTTTATTGTTCACTAAATCTACCTAGAAGGCAGATGCTTTTCTAACTCTTAAAATCTTCCACCTCTTGTATAGGCTCTTGACAGGGTTACAAACCTGGGCATAATCCAAAAAATGTAGATGTTAAAGGAGAAATTAGGTTTCCACTGTTACTTAATTCAATCTACTAGAATCCCTACGTACCACTTACAGTTTAGAATTTACTTGCCTTAAATAGCTATTCCTGTTACTCAGTGTCTTCTGACATTAGAATATTTTTCACATTTCCTGATATATTATTCAAGCCTTAACCATATAATAGTTGTGTTTCTTTTTACCCTTCTCTTACCACTATCTATCTCTTCTCTTTTATGCCTAGCACCTATTGCTGCATGGTAATTTTCTCTGAAATATGTCTGTTATTTGCCCTCCTGACAAAATTATATTGTGCTGCCAGTTCCCTGAAAATGCAGTGTTAATCTAATATTTGCAGTGTTTCTCTAGCCATGGAACATATCCCATTTGAAGTTCAGAGAATCATAGTCATAGAATTTTAAGGGGTTGGAAT
>NW_008652142.1:54374-58141 GCF_000695815.1 Acanthisitta chloris | reverse complement strand
TGCTCCAGGCCAGGATGCCATTGGCCTAAGCTCCTTCCAACCCAATCCACTCTGTGATACTCTGATTTTCAGTGGCCATCCTGGAGCAGTGAGCCCAGCCTAGAGCTGGGCTTGAGGATGCTTTCACCCAGCTTCCACCTGGGCTTGGTGGAGGATGAACTGGCTCCAACCATACCAACCAGCCCCTTAGATAGTTGAGATGTTGTGCATTTCTCGTGCAGCGAATAACACCCAAATAACTGTGCAATTATGGTTATTTTTAATGAATTTTGGGCGTTGTACAGGGGTGTGGCAGATGTATTTGAGGCACTGGGGTGAATGCAAATTGCATTGCAGCCGTGCAGGAGCAACTGAAGCAGTTAAGTGCCATGTCCCCAGCACACAGGGGAGGGAGGAACAGCCCCTGGGAGGCTCTCGCTGGAGCCTGTGAAGAGCTTTTAGCATCAAACATCCTTCTGGCTCTCGGTGCAGCAGTGGTATGTACTGCCAGGTGCCTCTGTGTGTGTCTGTGTGTGTGTGCTGGGGTGGTATTTATCTAGCAGGCAGTTCTTTATCAAAGGAGCATGCAGGTCCCTCTTGGTTTCTAATTATAGCCTTGGTTTGGAAACAACCAAAGGAAGAACGACAAAAGCAAAAAAGCTCTTTACCCCCGTGCTTGAAAAACTGTAAGGAAAGAAAATGAGCCCTGTTATGTTAAACCTTGAGTGTAAATGAGGCACAGTGTAAGTAAACACATCTGTGTTCAGACGGGGAAAAAAAAATCCTAATGAATAATGCATGGCAAAAAATCCTCCTGTTCGACTGATGGAGATCTGTGGCTGCTTTCTGTTGAACTGTTGCTTTAGCAAGAGGTGTGCTGCTGTGGGGAGAGCTGTCATCCTTGTGGCATTGTCCCCTGTGCTTTGCTGTCATTGCCACCCTGGGTATTCCTTCCATGCAGGGTCAGGAGTGGCTGGGATGGAGCCCATCCTTGGCTTTATTGCCCTGTACTTGCTCATGCTGCCCTTGTGAGCTCACAGGCTGCTCTGATCCCACTGCTTTCTTCTGCACAGATTTTGGTGCCTGCCTGTGCTCCCTGTCTCCATGGGAGGCTGGTGGAGGGAACACCCCTGGGATGTTCTCTGCACCATGCAGGTGCCAGAGCTGCTCGTGGTGTGGGGATAGGCACCCAGATGGATCTCCCTCCCTCTGCAGGGTCGGGCAGATACCAACTCCCTCAGCCAAGGAGGGTTTGGGTGCTGCTGCCACCTGCCAGGCTGTGACTCCCTGTGTCCTCTGGAAGGGTTTGGAGACTTGTTTCTGCAGAGGAAGCTCCATCAGGCACTGGCATAGGTTGTCCAGAGAAGCTGTGGCTGCTCCATCCCTGGAGGTGTTCAAGGCCAGGTTGGATGCGACTTGGAGGTGTCCCTGCCCGTGGCAAGGGATGGAATGAGATGAGTTTTAAGGTCCTTCCAATCCAATCTGTGATACTATGATTTTCAGTGGTGATCCTGAAGCCACTGGTTTGCCTTCAAGGCCAAACCTTGTTTCTGCTCCAACCTCTGCTGAAAGGGGGAAGGAAACCCCAGGAGCTGCTGCTTGCTGTAGAACAGGAAACACTTGTATTCAACTGATGGTTTTCATAGTCTTTTTAGGCAACTGCTGCCTTGCAACCTGAGGAGGGATAGTCCAGGAGCAGCTTTGTTTTGCTGGCAGCCTGGTGCACGTGCCTTCCCAGTGCCTCTGGTCTGGGTCTGACTACTCCAAGTTTGAGTGAGTTTTCCTAACAGGTCCCACACCACAGCCTTTCCAAACCCATCACTGCAGACAAAGCTCCGGTGACAAGTACATGTTTTCATTTAAATTTCAGCACTTTACCAATGAGCAAAGCCCATGAATTCCCGTGTAAGGGATTCGGTAGCATCCAGGAGGATTTTTAAGGATACAGGGGAGGAGCTTTGAGCTCCCTTCGGTTGTAATGCACTTACTGCTCCATTTAGTCAGGTCATTTTATAAGCCCAGTCTTCAATTTGACATAAATGATTTGCTTTCAGCAGATGGTGAGCTACTATTTTTGCCCTCATTTAAATAGGAAAGCTGTACGAGAGCAGGAGATGAGAGGGGCACAGTGCTGCTGACATGCAGTAGATTACCAGGGCTGGTCTGGTGAGAATTAAATCCGGGCAGTTGTAATGTGCCATCTGTGTTGTGTTGGGTGGTTTATTTTTTCCCCCCGTTCAATAAGGCTCCTGAAATCTCCTGTTGCCCTCCGGGTCAGGCTCAGGGACAACATCCCTTTTGTTCAAGACCCAAAGTACCAGCACAGAAAGATGATGTGTGTTAGTTCTAACAGGGGTTATAAAATGTCAGCACTGTAAGAAAAGATATTAAATGAATACTGAATGGTTCTAATGAAATATAGTAAATACAGGGTGGTTCAGGTGCTTTAATGTATTTTAAAGCTGGTTGAATTTCTCACTGAGAGGCTTCTTATTGTATTTGAATTTCTTGTTTTGCTTAAAACCCCCTAACAAACAGCTCTGCTATGCTCATAGACTCCTAGAGTGGTTTGGGTTGGAAGGACCTTAAAGCTCATCTTGTTCCACCCCTACCACGGGTAGGGACACCTTGCACCAGCCCAGGTTGCTCCAAACCCTATCCAACCTGGCCTGGAAATGTTTTTTTCACTGTAGTAAATATCACGTGTAGGACACGTAACACTCAGGCGTGGGGTGAGTCCTGCTGCTGGCGGTGGCAGTTTCCTCCTCTCCCACCCACAGGTTTGCTGCACATGCAGCAGGCCTTGACAAAACTGAATTTTCAGGCTGTGCAGCCTATTTTGAGCTGTGTTCTGTGTAGTTTCCCTGGTGAATTGTGTGCTTTTCACACACATTATGAAATGGGAAGGAACGCATTTTTAAAAAAAACGAAACCAACCCACCACACTGTTGCAGAAACTATTTGATTTTTGCCTATTTTTAGCAGAAATTTCTCTCTTATCATTGTCTCCAGCTCCTGCTGGAGCAGCAGCATTCGGAGAAGACACACATTTTTGGGTAGGAAGGTTAAGACAGTTTGTTCCAGCAGTGAGATCACCGTTATCTGGCATTGGGCATCGCTGCAGAACGGTTTGTGTTTCCAAGAACTGAACCTTCCCCATGGACAGTCCTTTTTCTTCTCTCTGTGAAAGACTAAACCACTGAGAATTAAGTAAGTTATGGCATGAGCCATAAATTGTTTTTCTAGGCTTGGAAACAGGGATAAGTTAGATTTATCATGGACTGGTTTGGAAGGGACTGTGAAGACCATGTTGTTCCACCTCCTGCCATGGGCAGGGACACCTTCTGCTAGACCAGGTTGCCTGCCCCTGACCCCTCCGGGGGGTGGACCAGCCACAGCTGCTCTGGGCAACCTGTGCCAGTGTCTCACCACCCCAGAGTGATTGGGAATTGCTTCCCAATATCCAACCTGAACTCACCCTCCTTCACAGAATCACAGAATCATGGAATCAACCAGGTTGGAAAAGACCTCCAACATCATGCAGACCAACCCTACCATGGTTACTCGACCATGGCACTAAGTGCCACATCCAGTCTCAGCTTGAAAACCTCCAGGGATGGTGAATCCACCACCTCCCTGGGCAGCACATTCCAATGCCTGAGCATTCTCTCTGTCAAAAATCTCTTCCTAATATCCAACCTAACCCTCCCCTGGCAGAGCTTGAGTCTGTGCCCTCTTGTCCTGCTGCTGGTTGCCTGGGAGAAGAGACCAACCCCCACCTGACTCCA
>NW_008652142.1:51337-54232 GCF_000695815.1 Acanthisitta chloris | reverse complement strand
CCTCAATGTCCCTCCTGAGCTGAGGGGCCCAGAACTGAGCACAGGATATATTCAATTTACTATTACCTAGCTTCTTTGTGTGCCTAAAAAAGAGAGACTGGAGCAGACTGACAGGTAAGAGAGGGTGACAGACGTGTATCTAGACATTACTGCTTCTTTGAGCCTCTGTAACTTGTCACTGAAGCCCAAATGAGCAGCACTGTTATTTCCAGAGAGCTTACACGCCATCACTTAATGAGAACCTTCCAGAGCACAAGCACTGTAAGGGAGGGATTCAGCTTCCTCCTGGGGATTGAAGGCTTTCTCCACAGGGAGCTGTTGGGGTCTGTTGAGCTGCTCTGAAATCTGTGTTTTAGATGAATTGTGTGTGTGTGTGTGTGTGTCTGTGTGCAGGCTGAAAAAGGGAGGATGGTTTGGCTTGGATTGTGGTTGTCTGTTGACTTCTGCAAGAGCAGACAGAGCCCATGGAGCCATGTGCAGGTGAAAGTGAGTTTTACCATCCTCTGCTCATCAGATATTAATTAGTGCAGGCTGGATGGGACTTGGAGCAACCTGGGCTAGTGGAAGGTGTCCCTGCTCATGGCAGGGGGTTGGAACAGGGTGGGCTTTAAGGTCCCTTCAACCCAAACCATTCCATGATTGTGTGATTGAACTGTGGATGTTAGGAACAGGACGAGCAATGAGCCCTTAGACTCATGATCATAGAATCAACCAGGTTGGAAGAGGCCTCAAGGATCCTCAAGTCCAACCCTATCATCATTATTAGACCATGGCACTAAGTGGGGCACTTGTGCTCCTTTGAGTCTGTTTTGTTGCAAGGATTTTGATGCAGAAAAGAGGGATGTATGTATGGGTAAGAGGAGTACATGGAGATGTTGTGTGTTCCCCACAGCTGTGCCCTTGGGCAGAAAGAGGGCTGAGCACTGAGGTGGGTGGGCTCAGGGTATTTGGGGGGGTCTGTGCAGGGGACAGTGGGTTCAGGACATGCCCCTGTAATGGTTTGCTTTGATGTTTGGTGTTCAGAGTTGCTGATGCCTTTTGAGAGGAGATGTGTGAGACTCCCTCTTCATCACCAAAGCACTGACATTCCCAGGAGGTCCAGGTACTCCTCTGGGAGCTGCTCCAATGCAGATGAAAGGGGTGGGAGGTCAACGTGTGGTGCAGGTGTCCTAAGCATGGGGCAGCCTGTTCACTGCTCTGGGAGCATTTGACTCCCTTTTCTTCAGCTTGCTTCTTGTTCCCAAAGTCTTCATGTCTGGAGGATGTTCTTAAACTTAAAGATGCTTAAATATAAACACACATTTGTACTCTTTTCGATGAGATTTTTACTCGGAAATCTCTCACTGGGATCATATCTGAGTTTTGTTGTGGTTTGCTTATTTCTACAGTGTTAAACGCCTTCTCTAACCAGACTTGTGAAGCCTTTTTACAGGCTGTCTGCAATCCAGCCCTCAGCCTCTCCCAGGAAAAAAAAAAAGCCCCAAATGCAATATTTACAAGCATGGCAGCTCAGAGCAGGAGGTGAGCAGCACTGCTTGAGTGCTCCTACAAGAGCAGAGCATCCTCCTGCAGCAGCCAGGGAGCTCCTGGGGCACCTGCAGGCTCCGCAGAATTGCCTTGTGGAATAGTGAGGGAAGAAGAATTTCATTTAAATAAAAACCTGCTTGTGGTTTGGCTTTGGGCAGTGATTTCTCCAAAGGATGAATTGAAGAGCAGTGGAGCAGGAGCTTTGCTCTTTGTGTCGTCTCTGCTGTGGGCTGGGAAAGAAAACACTCCTTGGCACACATCTCTGTGCAGCAAAGGTGCTTTTTTCCCCCTTAAATAATCACCGAATCCCAGACTGGTTTGGGTTGGAAGAGGCCTTAAAGCCCATCTCCTTGCACCCCCTTGCCCCAGGCAGCTTCTCAGTTATGTTACTTGCTTACAAATCTCTTTGCTTTTGATGGAGAGTGTAGAGGAAACCATTTCTGAGCGTGAAACTTCAAAGGGAGGGAGCCAGCCGTGAGCCCACACCGCGCGCTCGGCTCTCGCAGCAAGATGTTTGCTGCACCCAGTGACTTATTGCTGCTGGCAGCTAACTGCAGCTATGAAATGTTTATTGGGAAGGGAAGGGCTCCTACGTGCCCATCTCTGCATCCCCAGCCCTGCTGAGGGATCTGCCTGAGCTCACAGTGGTTCCCAGGGGATGGAGGAAAGACATGGAGATGTTTGCTCATCTCCAACAGGACACACCTTCCCGCGCCGGGAAAGGGCCGTGACTGCTGCTTTGAAATGTAAACAAGTAAACAGTTTTCCTTCCAGAATTGTTGGTGTTTAAAGAGAGAAAAAGTACATCCAGAGGAAATGTTCCTTTGTGGATTGTCCCTCTGGTTTCCTGCGGCCGATAAGAGCTGCTCGTCAGCTCTGCCCTCCTCACTGGCGTCATCTCGTTCTGCCTCTTCGCTTTAGTGCCTCCAACGTTGGGTGTTTTGATAAAGATTCCTACAAATGTGTTTATTCAAAACAAACACAGTGGGAAGCAACTACAAAGCAGGCTGCTTCAGCAGCTGGTGCCAGAGGGAGCTTGCTGTTGGCATGTGTTCGTGGTGGGCCAGGCTTTGAGTGTGTCCATCCCGCTCTGTGTGCCATGGCACTGGGAGCTGTGCCCTGGGAGTTGGCCGTGATGAGTGTGTCCTGCGTCGTGAGCTTGGGGTGATGTGTGTTTGGCTGGACATTGTCCTTGCCCCCTCCACTACCTTGCAGCATCTCCAGGAGTTCTTGGAGAGCTGTTGAGAGCAGGAATTGGCTGCATGTCCCTGCACAGGACACTCCAACAATCCCACCATGTGCCTGAGAGGGTTTTCCAAATGCTCCTTGAGCTCTGTCAGGCTTGGGGTTGTGTCCACTGCCCTGGGG
>NW_008652142.1:18953-51324 GCF_000695815.1 Acanthisitta chloris | reverse complement strand
ACCTCTGGAGGAAGAACCTTGTCCTGATATTAAGCCTAAACCTTCCCTGACACAGCTTCAAAGAATCCAGAGAGCATATCCCAAATCTGACACTGTCCCAAATTGCTTCGATGGGAGCACAGACCCTGTGAGTTACCATCCCTGCTTTTCCAAAAGCACTCCTTACAAACAAAAAATACCACCCAAAACCCCAAATCAAACCTTATAAACTCAGGAAATTTGAATTGCTGCAGAAACAAATGCAGGGAGTGTCTCTGATGCTGCTGTGATTTAACCATGGAGTTAAGAATAATATTAAGCTTTTGCATTAACTGCAAGGGAAGAATCTTTGGAAGAACTGGGAGGGCTTTTCTCCCTCAAGCTCTCTGGTTCTTTTGGCAATCAGGCTGAGCTCAATCAAAACTGATAAATGCAATAGTATGTAGGAGGGTGACATTTTGAAATGTTCCTTAATTTCCAGTCTGTATTTTGAGCAAATGTTTGTACGCTGAGCTCGGGTTGGGGATTGAGGCATATTGGATTATATGCTATTTGCTCGGTGTAAGCAGTGGCAATTTATTGCTGCAGATACATGTGATGCTACGCACAAAGATTAGTTCTATCCCCTCTAAAGCATGATTATTTTGGGTCCTCTTTATGCCTTAAATAGATATTCTTCTCATGTGATTTCCATCTTTTTGTGTCAACAGCCCAGGCTAAAGTTGAAATAAACATTGCATCAGTTTAATAGCACAGGCTCTGAGGAAATCTGCTCTCCATTATGGATGTTGTTTGGAAACCTCTTTAATTTTTCATTTTTCCAGTGTGTAATGCAGAGATC
Organism: Acanthisitta chloris; assembly: GCF_000695815.1. NCBI lineage: Eukaryota > Metazoa > Chordata > Aves > Passeriformes > Acanthisittidae > Acanthisitta > Acanthisitta chloris. Next base: position 50,504 of record NW_008652142.1, on the reverse strand, counting down.
CCAAAGCCTGCTCAGCTCTGCTGGATCAGTCTTGTGCAGATCAACAGAGCTGATCAGCATTGATGAGTCCTGGCCCAAGCAGAGCAGCAGTGTGGTTTGGTATGTTTAGATTATAGACTCACAGAATGGTTTGGGTTGGAAGGACCTTAAAGCTCAGCTCATCCCACCCCCTGCCATGGGCAGGGCCATCTTCCTCGAGCCCAGGTTGCTCCAAGCCCCATCCAACCTGGCCTGGAACCCTTCCAGGGATGAAGCAGCCACAGCTTCTCTGAGCAACTTGTGCCAGTACCTCACCACCCTCACATGGAACAATTTCTTTCCAATATCCCATCTAAGCTGCCCTCTGGCAGTGGGAAGCCATTCCCTCTTGTCCCATCTCTCCAGGCCCTTGTGCAAAGTCGTTCTCCACTCTCCTGGAGCCTCTTTAGGCACTGGAAGGGGCTCTGTGTTCTCCCTGGACCTTCTCTTCTCCAAGCTGAACACTCCCAGCTCTCCCAGCCTGGTTCCATAGGGGAGATGCTCCAGCCCTCGGAGCATCTCCATGGCCTTTTCTAGTTATCCCTATTTTCGGTATCCCCATTTTTAGTTCGTGGTGAGGATCTGTTACAATGGTGAGCAACTGTTACAGTTTGTTGCATGCAGTTTTCCTTTTGGATGGGCTGCAGACCTGGTGCCAAGGCATTTGGCAGTTTGGAGTTGGCGTTGTCCAAAGAGTGGGAGGGCAAACATCGATAGAGGTGTTTTGATCAAAGCCAACCTTAGCAAAAGGGATGATTATGCTCACCCTGACTCTGTAGGCTGCAGTCAGCAGGACAGGGTGGTGTGACTGGTGAATGTGGTGTCTGTGCTCGTGGCTTGGTTTGAATAGCTCAACACACACTTGACTATCGGAAACCTCTTGACTGAGCCTTTTGCTCCTCTCTTCCAGCATCATCATGACGACAGAGAAGAGCCCAGCGGCAGACGCCGACAGCTCGGAGCAGCAGCAAGCCAAGGAGGAGGAAGGAGCTGCTGAAACACAAAAGCAAGAGGCTTCCCTGGAGGAAGGGGCTCAGCCCACATCGGAGGGGCAGCCTGGGGGGGGCCAGAAGCAGAAAGCCTCCAACGGCGACACCCCCACGCACGAGGAGCAGAGCAAGAAGGAACGTCGCACTTCCGAGGGCCGCGGGCTCTCCCGCCTCTTCTCCTCCTTCCTCAGGAGGCCCAAGTCTCAGGTGTCCGAAGAGGACAAGGACACTGATGCTCCTAAAGAGTCAGGAGGTGACCAGAGAGATGCAGGGTTAGGAGCCAGCCCTGATGAAGACATCCTGGTGAAGGCCCCGATTGCAGCTCCTGAGCCTGAGCTCAAAACTGACCCATCCCTGGATCTCCATTCCTTGAGCAGTGCAGAAACACAGGTAAAACACTCTGTTCCCTGGGGAACACAGGTAAAACACCTTGTTCCCTGGGGAACACAGGTAAAACACCTTGTTCCATGGGAAACACAGGTATAGCACCCTGTTCCCTGGGGAAACACAGGTATAACACCCTATTCTGTGGGGGTACACAGCACAGGTAAAACACCCTGTTCTGTGGGAAACACAGGTATAACACCCTGTTCTTTGAGGAGCACAGGTAAAACACCCTGTTCTGTAGGGAGCACAGGTAAAACATCCTCCTTCATGAGGTGTGCTCCCTTTGGCTATAAAATATGTCTTTTTAGCCAAAACTATAAAAGCTTCATACCCAAAGCTCGATCAGAAAAGCTCATGAGATGCCAACACCCTGTTCTGTGGGAAACACAGGTATAACACCCTGTTCTTTGAGGAGCACAGGTAAAACACCCTGTTCTGTAGGGAGCACAGGTAAAACATCCTCCTTCATGAGGTGTGCTCCCTTTGGCTATAAAATATGTCTTTTTAGCCAAAACTATAAAAGCTTCATACCCAAAGCTCGATCAGAAAAGCTCATGAGATGCCAAAAATTCTCTTGTCAGCTCTGTGTGGCATCCTGTCCTTCCCACTTGCATCCCTGCAGAAGTCTGTCCTGCAAAGTACCTGGTCTGGGAATTGTGCTCACACTTCACAGCATAACCTTAATTCCCTGTGCCAAGTTGCTGCTGTGCTGAGGCTTGGAATGCCATGTCACAACAAGGGTTCACATCCAGGGTTGCTCATGGGGATGTTCTTGCTGTGAAGGGGATAAAGGCAGGTCAGTGGCCTGAGGTGGAGATTGCAAGAGGACATGGATTTGGGAAAAGATTTCTTCAACTTGAAGGAGCACAAGCACTGCATTCCAGGGCTTGGTCATCTGCTCAGTCTGGGCTGGTGCTGAGCCTGCCAAACACAAATATTTTCTGCTTATGCATCATGTAGACAGGGATTTCTGCAGGGCATGTGGGCTGAGCCCAGCTCCTAGTAGCTGTCTGATGTCTGCTCTTTACAGCCAGGGTCATTTTTCATGCAAAATGTAAAGTTTTAAAGCTTAAAGTAGAAGCTGAGGCAGAGACACCCACAGGGAACATTCACAGAGCTGGTTGTTGATTTGGGGGTGTTGGGTGTCCTCTCTTGCTCCTTGAGTAATGGAAGCTCTGTTGTTACTCCTGGGGTTGCCTGGAGTTGGAGAAAGGTGGTTGTCCCTTTTCATCTGGGGGTTTCTTACAGCCCAACCAGCCTGTGTGTATTGCTGAGGCCACAGCACATGCAGGTTGAAATGTGGATTTCTTACCCACTGCCTTAAGCTCTGAGTGGCTCCAGAGCAGTGTCAGATAAGCACAGACAGATACCCAGTCAGATACCCACAAACACTGGTTTTTGGAGCAGAACTTTACAAGTCTGAGCATTGCTAATAGGCAGTAATTGTAAACCACCTTCTTAAAACCACAAAGTTGTAGAGAAGGTTGTAGGTAACACCTTCTTCTTTCTTTTCCCAAATTTATGAGCCTTGTGTTTTGTACCTCTGAGGGCTGGGCTTAGTAGGAGGGGAGAAGCTGAAATTTTTCATGTAATTTCAGCCCAGAAATTGTATTTTCAAGAGGAAATTATCCCTAGAAGTGCTCAAGGCCAGGTTGGATTGTACTTGGAACAACCTGGGCTAAGGAAAGTGTCCCTGCCCGTGGTGGGGAGTTGGAATGAGATGACCTTCAAGGTCTCTTCCAACCCAAACCAGTCTGGGATTCTAAATACCTGATTTCCTTCTGTATTTAACTTTGATTTGCTGCTCCTGAGCAACACATGAGTGTCTACCCCAGCCCTCCTTCACGGGCTGTTCGCTCCAGACGAAGCATTTGTGGCTTTTTTTTTTTTTTTCCAGTTCTTATTTTAGATCCTCGTCAGTGGCTTTCTGAACTGTGACACTCGGCAGATATTTCTGCTGTGAAAGCATTTGTGAGGTGCTGCAGTTTGATAAATGCTGACCGACAGGCATTAGGAGCTTTGCCTGATTCCCTGCTCCCGATTGTCCTGGTGCTGCTGGAGCAGAAGTCAGCAGCTTGTGGACATTAGTTAGATTTTAAATACCTCCGTGCAGTTGTGCCTGGGTGTGATTTCATGAGATGTGATGGGCTGAAAAGACAAGGTTTTGCTCTTCCTCTGCTGCAGCTCTGTGCTCCTGCTGCATCCAGCCCCTTCCATGAACTCATTTAACCTGCTGAAATGGCAGAGGGGGGATAAAAAACCAGCTTCCTTCCTCCTCCTGTGCCCAAAGTGCATCTCTTCCTGCTATGTTAGTGAGTTGAACTGGCTCATAAAGTGCTTCCCTAAGCAAAGGGACAGGGGTGTGAAGGCTGCCTTCCCTTTTTGTGGCAGAGAGCTGCTCAGTCAGCTCAGACGGCCACAAAATCTCCTCCCTGATCCCCTCTTAGTGCCATTGCTGCTATAGAACCACAGACTGGTTTGAGTTGGAAGGGACCTTAAAGATTATCCAGTTCTACCCCCAGCCCTTCCACTAGCCCAGATTGCTCCAAGCCCCAGCCAACCTGGCCTGGAACACTCTTAGGGATGGAGCAGCCCCAGCTTCTCTGGGCAAGCTGTGCCAGTGCCTCTGCACCCTCCCAGGAGAGAATTTCCTCCTAATGTGGTCTAACACTGCCCTCTGGCAGTTTAGAGCCATTGCCCTGTGCCAAGCCAAGGACCACTGCACACCAGAGGGACAGTGGGAGCACTGGGTGTCTTCCCTGGGAGGGGAAAAAACCCTTCCCAGTCCAAGAGGTACTGTCATTAACACCAGGAAGATTTGCCTGATGTAATCTGCCCTGATTCCTCTAATCAACCCTTACTTCTTTTTTTTTATGACATCCTTCATTAAATGAATACTTGAAAATTACTTGGAAGGGCTTTAAAAATTAATATCTTTCCCTTGCTCATCCCAATGCTGCTCCAGGCCCAGGGTTATGTGTTAGTCAGAGAACTAATCCTGGGTGAGATCCCAGCCCCGCAGTACTTGTTTTGTGTGATGGCTTGTTTGTTTGTTTGATACAGCTAACTTGGGGTGATGTTGGGGTTTCAGCCTGCACAGGAGGAGAGGAGGGACGAGCAGGAGCCAGAGGGTAAAGACTTGGGAGACAAGGAGGAAGGGGAAGTGAAGGAAGAGAGTGCCAAGCCAGAGCCGAAACCAGAAACTCCAGAGACCAAAGCAGAGAAGGATTTGAAAGCTGCCCAGAAGGCAGTGAAGAGACACAGGAACATGTACTGCAAAGTTGTCTTGCTGGATGACACCATTTTTGAGTGTTCTGTGGATGTAAGTACTTTTGGGGTTTGTTTCTTCTTCTCTCTCCTCTCTCCCTTCTGCTCCTCTTGAAAAATCACCACAAACACGATTTAATAGGGGCCTAATGTGCTGCCAGGGAATTACATGACAGGCTTTACTGCAGAACAAGCCTGCTGTAAGCTATAACAACTTATTTAGTGTGTTGTAAAAGCCTCTGGGTACTAGGAATCTTTATTTTTTATTGTTCTACAACTCCAGTGTGCCTTGCTTCGTAAAGGTGGGGGGAAGCTTAAAAAAACCCCCAAACATTATCCTCCTTGCTGTTCATCCTCTCTCTCTCTCTCTTGTCTGTATCCCAGACTAGAGTTTAAGGTTTTGGGCTAGGTTAGGATTGTCTGAATATCTCTTGCCCCTTTCCTTTGAGTAAAAAGGATTGTCAGATTGATATGTGCCTTTCTAGTCCCCCAAGGTAACTTCACCTCTCAGGCTGCTGCTTAGCTTAGCTCCTGGTGCTTGGATGCAAAGAAAAACAGGCTGTGTTTAGCCTGCAGTTGAATATATTTGAAGTAAACAATTTAAAATTACGATGTTGACTTACAGCACTGCAAACCCCTTCATCTGAGAGCTTTTCTTCTGCTTTAGGTTGTGCATTCTCTCTCAGGGCTGTGGTGCTGTCAGGGCAATAAAAAGCAAGCAGAAATCCCTATTTTAGTATTGAAGTACTTGTCTGGAATATTAATAATCTTCTACTTACCACTGGAGCATACTTCCACCAGCTTGTTTTCCCTCAGTCCCACTAGCTAAATGGGCCAGGAGAGGGTATCTGGGCACAGGGCTCCTTGTGAGAACAGTCACCTTGGGTGATCCTAGACAAGTAGGTCAGTGCTGGGTGTTTGTGTAACGCTGGCACTGCTGGTGTTGCCTGGGATCAGCTCAGAGCATCACTGCCCCCATCACCTTCCCCTTGGCTGGGAGTCTGTGTGCAGTCCCCAAAGGGAAACTGTTCCCCAAATTCTGGGGACACCTCGCTGTGGCTTTGTGAGTGAGTTTGCTGCAGTGATGCCTTTGGATACCAGCACAGACACTGCTGGTGGGAGAGCTGTGGTGGTGTGGTGGGTCCTAACTTGAGCAGGGCATGAGAAATCTCTCTCTAGGTGCAGAGGGTCGTGGTGGGCACTGCAGAGGGGGAGAAGGGACCACTGTGTCACTGAGACCCTCTTGCCTTGGCAAGCCCCTTGGCTTTAGCACCAATGGATTCCTACTCTGGCATTTTGAGAGTTTATTAAGGTTTAATTGGGAAGGAATTGCAAAGGTGTAGGCAAAGAGCAGCACAAATGCCTTTATCCAAGGAGAATTAGTCCTTTCAGGCATCTTTTCCAACTGACAGCCCTGGAACTCTTTTCATTCCTACATCAGTGCCAATTCCTTAAGGGATACTCAGCCTAACACGAACACTATGTTACCTATAGAGTCTCAATGTATGCACAAAGGATCTGACAGCTGAAAAGATGGAATAAAGCCAAGGAATAAAGCCAGGCTGTGGGGTCTTGGAGCAGTTGCCATGCAAAGATGAGTGACAGGAGAGCTGTGGGCACCAGTGAGGCATTAGTGAAGCTGATTTTGCGTCACTGAAGCTGCACTTTCTGCTTGCAAAGCCTCCAATGGAATGAGCTGCTGCTGGTTGCCATAGTTTTATGCCTCAGGGATGTTTTCTTTCATGCTTTTGGACTAAAAGGGTATCTGTTCCTAGGGCCAGTTCACTTCTGCAGGATTTGGGGGGAAAAAAAAAAGAGGAAATAGGAACGCTCCAAGTGTATTTCTGGGGGCAGGAAGTTGTGGTATCTGTTCCTAGGGCCAGTTCACTTTTGCAGGATTTGGGGGGGAAAAAAAAGAGGAAATAGGAATGCTCCAAGTGTATTTCTGGAGGCAGGAAGTTGAGTGCTGGGCAGCTTTGGGTGCACGAGGCAAACAGGAGAAGGTGTTCTCATCAGCAGATTGGGGTGATGGAAAGGCCACAGAAGTGGTGGACTTTGGTGCTGAGCTGCTGGTTTTGACTGAACCTAAGAAAAGTCAGGTTGTCCTCAAAATGAGCAACTATAGCAGGGGGTTGTGGCAGCAGTTTCATCTTTTGATCCACACCTGATTGTCTGACAGCCTGGACCAGCACTGGAGAGGTACCTTGGGAGGGATAATCCATATAAATTCTTGGTGCTTAGTGGGCTCCATTGGGAAGTTCATCTTTGGGAGGGCTTTCTGAGTGGAAAGAGAGAGTTCCTGTTGCCTCTCCATTGCATTTTTATACCTCATACTCTTTCCTGTCAGGAGTCCTTGCTCTGAAACAGCCATGAGATCTGATTTGGAGCTACTCAGAGTTTATTTTTCCCTTATTGGTAGTGTACAGTGTGGTTTGATCCCATTCCCTTCCTCCCCTCACCCATGAACAAGGACAGGCTAAACCCAGCCCATCCTACAGGATTTCTATGTCTGTTTGCAGAAACATGCCAAGGGGCAGGATCTACTCAAAAAAGTCTGTGACCACCTCAATCTGCTGGAAGAAGACTACTTTGGTTTGGCCATATGGGACACACCAACCTCCAGGGTAAGCAGCTGCTGTTCATGGTGATCTGCCCCTGGGGGGATTCAACTCTTCCAAAGGATCATCTCCCCAGGGCAGGAGGTGGGGAATAAGCTCCTCTTAAAATTCCTTGTGGTGTCCTCACCAAAAAAGGTCTGGGGGCCATCACAAGGGCAGAACTGATGATTCCAGGAGTGTGGATTTTAGTGAAAAAGCTGAAGTGAATCATAGAGTGGTAGAATCCTAGGGAACTTGGCTCTTAATCTGGAGAAAATTCCTTATATTAGTTTGCTGTAAAATGATGCCATTGATTTGCAAAGCTCCAGCTGAGGAAGTCAGGCTGCCCTGGCACTGCTGTCAGCATTGGGAAGGTTTGCTTGGAGCCACCCAAAGTAGTTTTGAGTCAAGACTTTGCCCTGCACAACAACACACATGACTCCATACCAAAACTCCAACTCATGGTTTCAGTTTAAGGTCTCTGTTTGCTTTGACTCAGGCAGTGTCTTATCTTTTAAACCCTTGGTTAGGCTTTAACTCAGCAATTACTCAAGCTGTCACATGAAGCCAAAAGCTCAGCTGAAAGGAAGGACCAACTTCTGTGTCCTTTAGACCAGTTATATTGGTCCATACTGTGACTTTTCCTGTGCTGCACCTCCAGCACTCACCACATTCCTATGGCTGATGTTTGCTATTAAATGCACAGGCAGAGAACAACCTGTCCCTGTGTGAGGCAGGCAGAGTTCCCTCTTGGGTTTGCTCTGCTCTCTCTGGTGTCTTTCTGTTTTTTTACGTGAAATTCCTTTCCATCCCGGATGTTTTTCACTCTGGGAGTTTGTTGTACCTGCAGAGGGAGGAGTAGGTGTACTTTTAAATACAAGTTAAGAGCAAAAACAGTTTAGCTGGAGCAGTTCAGCTTCTCCTGCTTGTGCTGTGGGTAACTCACTGCTACTTTGGGATACTAGGAAAATTTCTTCATGGAAAGGGCTGTGCAGCCCTGGCACAGGCTGCTCAGGGCAGTGATGGATTCATCATCCCTGGAGAGATTTAAAAGACATGTAGATTTGCAACAGCTCCAGTGTGGAGTCACCTGCTCTAGTTTGCTCTGATGAGGGAAAAGACCATGTTTTTTAGTTTTTTTGGGGAATTTTTCTGATTGTGTTTCACTGAACTTTAAAATCTGAAGCTCCACCTCTCTCCTGCTGTAACTTTAAACAAGATCTGACACAGAGTTACTGATTCACAGGTAGAAATGATGTTGATAGGAAAAGTATGAGCTCCTGCACCTCACCTGCAGCTGTGTGGAGCAAGCAGAGATGCACATATATATTCCTGGACAGGGAAAGGTTGTATGTGGCATTTTCCACCTGGATATTTAGGAAATAAACCTTCTGAGGACAGATCTTTTGCCTCATGAGCATAGCAGAGAGCGACAGCAGAACTAGGAGGTTGTGACACGTGGCTGAAGCAACTGGTGAGCACGGAGCAGCAAGGAGCTCATTGCTCTGAAAGGGAGGATTGTTTGCCACTGATTCATGCCCTAGTGGGATAAAAGTGCTGTTAATTGCTGTTCCCATCACTGTGTGCTGGATGCATGACTGCACCCAGGGCTCTGCTGCCCAAACCCAGCGTTGCCACCCCAGTAACGAGCAGTCGTGGCACCAACCTGGCATGGAAATACTCTGCTTAATTCTGTGGCCCTAAACAGGCAGCATGTGGCCTGTCTGCCTTTCAGATGGATTTTGTATCCCATTTTTTTGTAGGTTAGAAGGACAGGCATATAAAAAGCTAAGATTAGATGTAAGTATGGCTGTCTCCCTGCCATGCAGTTACGTGTCCTTCTGGTCTGGAGAGATTAGCTTGGAGGATTCAATGAGTTAATTCCTTCACCTCGGGAGACCTGGATGTCCAAATCCTGCTCAGGGCTGGGGAAAATGAAGAAGGTGGTTAAATGTAGCCTCTCCAGGAGTGCTGTTAGCCCCACACCATCACCTGCAGTGGGGCAGACCCTGATCTCTCCCAAGGGAAAGGCTCAGCCCATGGAAAAAAACAGGAGTTGTTTTTTGAGGCTTCTATTGCACCACCATCCCACAAAGTCCCAAATTACAGAGGGAGGGTGAAAAAAGGGATGTATTTCTAAATTTGTAGCGGAGATAATTACTAGAAACTTGAGTCATATTTGAAAGAACTGAAGTTTATGCCACACTCCTGTGAAAGATTCCAACCTTTCCCAGCAACTGGATGTTTTCCCTTGTATTCCAGTGATTAGGTCGTTATAAACCACAGCTAATAATAGAAAGTCTTGGTGATCTTTGCTCTGAACAGGGTAAGTAAGGAGACAGGCTGCTTAAAATGAATGCAAACATCCTATTTGCCTTATTTTAAAGGCTCTGGAGGGGAAAACAAAAGGATTATGCACATGCTCCTACACCACTGGCTGTGGCTGTGACCATACCTGCAGCTCTGTGCTTGCAGCCCTAATATCCTGCTTTGTTTTTCCCCTCCTGCCTCCCCTGTGAGTACCTGGTAGGTGAATGGTTGGAAATACACCCACAGAGACCACAGCCTGGAGTAAAAGTAGTGACAAATGTACTGTCTCTCCAGTTTCCATGGCTGCCTTCGTGTCAAATATTGTCTTTTTTTGGCTGTATTTTTAGCAATTTGCAGCTTGCTGTGGTGTTTCTGGAATGTCTGTTAAACTGTGAATGTTTTTATCCTCTTACAGACGTGGCTGGATCCTGCCAAGGAAATAAAAAAGCAGGTTCATGGTAAGTAGATTGAATTTATCATGTTGGGGGGGTGGTTTCTCCCCCCTTCCCTAAATAACGTGGCTTTGGTGAGCCATCCTGGGGGCCCAGGGGTGGGGAGAGGTCAAATGAGGGTGGCTGGAAGAGATCAGCACAAGTTCAAGCAGTCTGTGCATCCTTTCTCTCCTTCTTAAGTGCTTAGGGATGCTCTAGATTTAGGAAAAAAGTCATTTCCTTGGGAAAACATAGCTTGGGGTGTGTTTGCCTTAAGCAAAGCCACTGCCCATGCAGTGCTGGAATGGGAATCTGCTCCTTGTTGCAGGGTGGGAAAATGGGTGTCAGGGGGAACCATCTGAATCTCAAAGGAGATTGGGAGAGCCTGAGCAGAATTAGGTGCTGGAGCAAGGTTTGATGGACTCTGAGGCTGTTGTGGGGTCCAGATATGGGTACTGGAATGATAAATGGCTTGAGGAGTATCAGGGCAAATACCAGATGCTCTCCAGGGTTGAGTTTCAAGGTCTGCTAGCACTGAATTAGTTCAAGATGAGGACGGTGTCCACATTAAATGCATTTTAGAGGCTGTTGTTTTCCTTTGGGAGCAAGTCTGGCTGCTCTGGAAGTAAAATAGAGGGTTTGGGAAGTAAAATGCTGGTTTCTGGAAGTAAAATACTGGGGTTTTTTGGGAGTAAAATACTGTTTTATGAAAGTAAAGTGCTTTTTTGTGAATGTTTTTGGTGGGAGGCACAGATCCAAGTGTGTCATTAATTCCAGGTTAAGGGGGGAACACCACAGGGCTGTGGAGTAGGGAGAGCTCCTGGTCTTAACTTCTCTTGGAATCAATGGTAGGATGTGTGTGAAAGGCAGGAGCTGCTCCATCCATAAAATTCATCTTGTAAGTGCAAGGAACAGCAACCTGTTATGGAATCTGCTCCCCTGAGGTGGGATAAATGGCAAATGGTTTGGTTTTACTTGACTATATATTTTGCACGCACATATGGAGATGTGTACACCAACGTGTGTTTGTTTAGGTCACCTCTGCTCCCTAAAACATCCTCCTGGAATCCCTTGTTTTGAGCTGTGTGTGATGAAAACAACATGCCTTGTGTTTAATCCCAGTTATGGCGTTGCATAAGAAGTAAATCCAGGAATGCTTCGTCCCCCCTCTTCCCTAGGGGAGATTGGGATAAACCCCTGAGCGAGCTAAGCACAAGGGTAGAGCTTCTCCTCCTGATATAAATGTTGTTGTGACCTAATGTTAAAGGGCACAGCAGGGGGAGATGTGACTATGAAAATCACTCGCTCAGGACTTGGTTTCTACTGGGAAATGTGATCATAGAATCATAGAACCAACCGTGTTGGAAAAGACCTCCAAGGTCATTGAGTCCAACCCTACTGTGGTTACTAGACCATGGCACTAAGTGCCACATCCAGTCTCAGCTTGAAAACCTCCAGGGATGGTGAATCCACCACCTCCCTGGGCAGCACTTTCCAATGTCTGATCACTCTCTCTGTAAAAAGTCTCTTCCTAATAGCCAACCTAACCCTCCCCTGGCAGAGCTTGAGTCTGTGCCCTCTTGTCCTGCTGCTGGTTGCCTGAGAGAAGAGACCAACCCCCACCTGACTCCAACCTCCTGTCAGGGAGTTGCAGAGGGTGCTAAGGTCTCCCCTGAGCCTCCTCTTCTCCAGGCTAAACAATTCCAACTCCCTTAGCCTCTCCTCATGGCACTTGTGCTCGAGTCCCTTCCCCAGCCTCGTTGCTCTTCTCTGGACCTGCTGCAGCCCCTCAATGTCCCTCCTGAGCTGAGGGGCCAAAACTGAGCACAGGATTCAAGGTGTGGCCTCACCAGAATTGAGTGCAGTGGAACAATCACCTCCCTGGTCCTGCTGACCACACTGTTCCTGATCCAGGCCAGGATGCCATTGGCCTTCTTGGCCCCCTGAGCACACTGCTGGCTCCTGTTCAGCTTTCTATCTATCCAAACTCCCAGGTCCCTTTCTGCTCTCCAGCCACTTTGTCCCCAGCCAGATTGTTTGCAGGGAAAAGGGAGAGTAACTCCTTCAGCTGTGTCACCTAGGCTGTCCATGCAATATATGACGCCAATTCTAGGTGTGATTATGTGGATCCTCACTGCAGTTGATGCCTGTAATGGTGCTGTACAAGGTTTGCAACAAGCTGCATTAACATTTAGGTCTGGACTTGTAAAGCTCTTCCTATCCCAGTGCTTGGTGGCTTCATCCTGAGGTTGATGGTTGAGCCGTGCTGAGTCTAACCTGTGTCTGACCCCAGTGCATTAGGCTGAGCAGTGACTTAGCACATCCCCCTCTTGCCATGTGAAAATTGGGTTGAGTGATAAACCAATCCTGCCTCATTAATTTACAGCTCTGACCTGTCCTTATGAGTCCATTTCCAATCCATGGCAAATGTGGCTCATTGAGCTTCTTAGCAATGAATTTCATTTTTGCCACAAGTAGGAATTTCTGGCTGACAAGTAACATTTCTGTCTATCACAAAGCTGTTGTGGTGTGTGTGTGTTTTCTCAACCTCTCCTTTGGCATTGCAGGAGGCCCCTGGGATTTCACCTTCAATGTCAAGTTTTATCCACCAGATCCTGCACAGCTCACGGAGGACATAACCAGGTGAGTTTCCTGGGAATGCTCCTGCCAGGCAGGGAGCTCAGTCAGCAGAGCAGTGAATTTGGAATAGAAATGTTTCGTATTTGGGTGTTTTTCCATGTTTCAGAGAGGAGATCAGATGTCTTTGTGGCTTGGAGAGGGTTTGGTTTGGCTGTTCTTAGTGTTTTTACTCTCCACTGGAGTCCACACGTGTAAAGCAATGCCATGTGTACTCCTGGCATGGGTGTGTGTGTGTAGAAAAGCAAATTTTTATCTAAACCAAATATTTTCTGGTTACAAGTGTCCTCTACTCCCTTTGCAGACTGGAGGTGACCTTAAATCTTCCAGTTCTCCACACTGTTTACCTTGGGATTATTGTCCCATAAGTAGCAATGCAGGTAGACATTGGAAATGATCGTTGTGCTGCATTCATCAGTGGCATCAAAAAGAGGCTCTGATCCTCAAATGAATAGATTTCTCTATGTTCTCTCTTTATATTATTTGTCCTTTTGCCCCCAGGTATTACCTGTGTCTTCAGCTCAGGCAGGACATCCTCACGGGGCGTCTGCCCTGCTCCTTTGCCACCTTGGCTCTGCTGGGATCCTACACTGTCCAGTCTGAGCTGGGAGACTATGATCCCGAGCTGCACGGCCCAGATTACATCACTGAGTTCAAACTGGCCCCAAACCAGACAAAAGAGCTTGAAGAGAAGGTCGTGGAGCTTCATAAAACGTACAGGTGAGGTGTGGTGGCTGGAGGGTGTGTTTGTGCACAGCAGACTGAAACAGGGGGAATAATGGGGTTTGCTGCTGGTTTCCACCTCTACTCAGTGGTTTTGCTTTCAACAGGAGCTTTAGCAGTAAGGTGTGGATTGGCAGCTCCTGAGAACATTGCAGGTGCTGAGCTACAGAGAAGCTGTGGCTGCTCCATCCCTGGAAGTGTTCCAGGCCAGGTTGGATGGGGCTTGCAGCAACCTGGGTTGGTGGAAGGTGTCCCTTCCCAGGGCAGGGGTGGAACAGGATGGGCTTTAAAGTCTCTTCCAGCCCAAACCATTCTGGTATTCTATGATGAACATCAGCTTTTAGAAAAAGATCTAACACTTTAGGACAAAATCCTTCTTGAAGCTGAAATTCTGTTTTCCTGCATGAAGAAACTATGTTTTCAGAAAGCAGATGCAGAGTCTTGCATTGTTTATTAACAGGTGCTTTTTCTCAACAGGATAGCTATGAAAGTGAGTTTAGCTCATGTGAAAATACAAAATGTACTTGATTTAACCTTACCCTGTCTTCTTTTCATATATTTTCTTTGGGACTTAGGTAATTTCAGATTGCAATCAGGTCCTGTCTCTCTGTGTGTATGCTATAGCCTACAGCACATTTGAGGTTTTCTACTGCCACATTTAATGAGTAACATTCACTTCCCAGCCTGGAAGGATTCCAGGTGATGCAGAAGGTACAACCCTGCAGTTAGGTGTTTCCTAGTGCAGCCATGAGCATGTTCAGGTCTGTGTCTTCTTCAGGTAGGGTAGAACAGCTCCTGGGAATCCTCCTGGTACCAATTTCAAGGGTGACAGTAACCAAACCTCTTCCTCACCTTATTTTGAGTTTATTTTCTTGGATGATCTCCAGGGTTGGACTGCAGAAGCTCTGGGGAGCTGTGTGCTTGTTGGTGTGGAGAGCACCCAGCCAGCAGCTGCTGTGCCCTCCTGGAGATACTTTGGGGTGTTAGGGGTAAAAAAAACCCCAAACCATTAAACCACTTGGTGATACCTTCAAGCAGCAGCCCCTTGCCCTGTGAAAAGCTGCTGGTTAATGCACTGACAACACCAACAAAGCAAAGACAAGACTGAATAACCTGAGTGTGGTGGGAAGGGTGGACTTGGGCCCCTGGCTGTGACCAGAGCTGCAATTAACACCTCACTCAAGCCTGCAGATCAATACTTTAAATTGATTTCCTTCCATTTGCACGGAGAGGAGAGGAAATGAGGGAAAATAAGTACCAAACCACTGACAAGCTTCTTGACTTGGGAGTCAAAGGCCGTTGGCTGTGCTGGGAGTGGAGGATCACAGTGCTGAATTATTCATGACTTCGTTAGAAGGAGACTTCAAGGTACAAGGTGTAGTTATATTTCATCTGTCTGCACGTGCAGGAGGAAGCAACACGTCCCCAGTTAATTTCTGGCCTGAAGTCTGTGAACATTAAACTGTCAGAGGGTTTTCAGTGGGGAATCACAGAATCATGGAATCGTTCAGGTTGGAAGAGCCTTTGAAGACTGAGCCCCCAGCACTGCCAAGACCACCACTAAACCACATCCCCAAATGCCACATCCACATGGTTTTTGACCACTTCCAGGGAAATCTCTGCTAAACCATGCTCCAGCTCTTGCTGCTGTCATTGCAAAGCACAAGGCACGTGTCTGATGGTGACTGCTCCTGGCTCTTTCCCACAGGATTGTCCTTACAGTTGTCTTTGTCTGCCCTGTCTCCCACCTCTACTGCCTCTATTTACATCACACATGAGATGTATGCGAGTGCTCCGTAAGGAAGACATCAAAGGAGGGAAGAAAATGAAATGTATGCAGCTGAATTCTCTCCCAACAGAGCTGTTAATGTACCTCAGACACCAGAAACTTATTAACAAGGGCACTTCAATAACGTTGATAATGGCCTCCATTATCAGGATGTCTCTGTTAAGTTGTGTGGCCCCTCCTGCAGACAGGGTACCATCTGTTCCCAGAAAACGCCTCATTCATCTGGTCCCCCTGGCCGGAATCACTGCTGAGTGGTCTCAGCTGTCTGTGTGTTTGGTTTGGAGAACAATAGCTGAGCTTGGGGAGGCCCAAAGGCAGGAGGTCTGTGGGGACAGGACCTCTCACCCTGTGCCTGCTGCTGAATCAGTTTCCTCTGCTAGATCAAGTTTTGTCCTCCTCACTGCTCTCCCTTGCTTCCTTCTCCAGTATCTATACAACTCCACAGGAATAAAGTGCATTCTTGTTAGGGAGATGTCTCAAAGCACAAATTTGAGCATTCAGAGTGATTTCATAATTCATCAGCTAGGCACAAAGTTGTACTGAAAGCAAAAGAAAATCTAATGAGTTTCATGAAGTCTGATCTATCCCTTCTTAAAATCAACAGTTTGGGGAATACCAAACCCTTTCTCTCTTTCCTCAGATCCATGACTCCAGCCCAGGCAGACCTGGAATTTCTTGAGAATGCAAAAAAGCTGTCCATGTATGGAGTCGACCTTCACCAAGCCAAGGTGAGAACCAGCATGTGTGCACCTGCCTGTGGATTCTGTAATCTGATTATCCTTCCCTTGCAGGAGCAAGTTTAGCTGTTTGGGGAACCTCCTTTTGAGAGACAGAGGAAATATGGAAATACAGACACACAGCAGGGATGCCGCAAGCATTCCTGCAAGAGAAGGGATTCTTCCTGATTGTTTATTATTTATATATCACAGGAAACTTTACAAAGCTCCTGATGTGGACAGGTCCTTGCTCTGGGCAGCTTAGAATACAGTATATGTGCCCTGCCATGTGAGCTTCTGTCATGGTTTAACCCCAGCCAGCAGCCAAGAACCACACAGCTGCTCACACTCATCCACCAACGGGATGAGGGAGAGAATCAGAAGGGTAAAAGCTAGAAAAACTCATGGGTTGAGATCAAGGCACTATACAGAGTCAGTTCCAAAGGCTTCCTGTAGGTTGGGTTTATACTAACATTTCACATGAGTGTAATGCGATGCTGATGTCAAACGGAAGATCAACAGCACTATTCTCTTGAAGGCAGAGAGAGACAGAGAGAATATAAGCAGATTGTGAAGAGAGAGGATGGCACTTATTTTTACAATAGAGCAGTTCAATCCAAGACATTTCGGAATTACAACCTTAAAAAAGTGTGCTAAATAGACATTTTATATTTTTTAACACCTGGATGTTATAACATGACTCCTGACCCCCAACTTCCTTGCCAGTGTGGCAGTACAGAAAGCAGCAAAGGCCTTGGCTCTGTGATAGCTCTGCTCAGCTATAACAAAAACATATCTACATTATCAACTCTGTGTTCTGCACAAATCCTGAACATAGCTCCATACTAGTCACCGTGAAGAAAGTTAACTCCACTTCAGCCCAAACCAGCACATCAGGGAAATGCAGGATGGACTCGAGAGGAGCAACCAGCAGTGCAGGAGGGATCAGCAGGAGTGAGGAGGTTGTCAGGAGAAACATGAAGGAAAACAAGCCTGGAACTGGGAGCTGGAGTCTGTGTGGAGGGGAGATGAACTGGGGGGAGCACCAAAGGGGTAAAAGTAGATGTTGACCTGAAACTTGTAACCTTGACGCTGTTTAAATCCTCATCTGCTTTCCCAGGACTTGGAAGGAGTAGATATCACTCTGGGAGTCTGTTCCAGTGGCCTTCTTGTTTACAAAGATAAACTGAGAATCAACCGTTTCCCCTGGCCCAAAGTCCTGAAGATTTCCTACAAGCGCAGCAGCTTCTTCATCAAGATTCGGCCGGGGGAGGTGAGTCCTGGCTCCTCTGGGCTTGTGTCAGCTTTAATTGCCTTGTGATTGTCTCCGTGTGTGCCACGGGAGCAGCGGGAGGGACCGGGCTGTCCTCTGGTCAGGGTGGCTGGTCCAGGCTTGGAGCTGAATCCAGGTAGAGCTGGAGCTACAGCCTTGCGGGTGACAGTTTCACAACGTGTCATCCAGCACCACCTCCTGGTGCCGCGGGGTATTCCCAGCATCCAGGGAAACTGATAGCTGAAATTGGAAGGGGACTAACTCCTTTATTTTGGAAACAGGAGAGGACAAAGGCTTCTTGTCTTTCTTTCATTAAAAGAAAACGATTAAAAAGTACAATTACCTCTTTACTGAAGTGCAGGAGGCAGAGCTGCCTCTTATGAACAGGGAGATCCCTGGAGCAGCCTGGTCACTGGATTCACATCAGGGAGAGAGGCTACAGTGAGGATCTGCTTCCTTCCTCCTCTTCCTTTTCCTCCTGCTTCCACTGCCATGACCCACCCTGGCAGGGAGGTCGGTGCTTGACCCTGTCCCACAGCTGGGCAGTGTCACAGGGGGTAAATGAGTCTGACTGCAAAATCCCAGTGCATCCTGAGAGATGCCCAGGCATATGGCCAAGCCCTGTCTTTGCTCTGACCTGAGCACCTCCTGCACGTTGTGGAGCGAGTTGAGCAGTTTGTGCTGCAGCAGAACAGGGTGATGGGGTGGGCACTGTATTCCTGCCATGTTCATTTTGTGCTATACCTAAACAACTTACCTGTTCCACAGCAAGAACAGTATGAAAGTACAATTGGATTCAAGCTACCAAGTTACCGAGCAGCAAAGAAGCTGTGGAAAGTATGTGTTGAACATCACACCTTCTTCAGGTGAGTGTTCCGAGCCGTGAAGGATCACCTTGAGGGACTAATGCTTTAGGAAAATGAGCAGTGTTCCTTATTCCTTCAGTGCTCCTGAGGGTTTGAGAAAAATTGGAGTGAACTGGTTGGTTTTGCAGTAAATTTGCAAGCAGGTTCTGCTTCATAAGCCACATAAGCTCTTTGCTGGAGATGTGAGACTGTCACGCCAACGCCGTTGGTGCGGGTTGTCTCCTTGATTAACCATCAACTGGGTGCCACCAGACTCCTTTAATTTCTACTTTAACACCTCTGGAGGTATGATTTTGAAATGGGGTGTGTGTTTTCCAGGCTGACTTCCACCGAGGCCATCCCAAAGAGCAGGTTCCTGGCGCTGGGCTCCAAGTTCCGCTACAGCGGGCGGACGCAGGCGCAGACGCGGCAGGCGAGCGCCCTGATCGACCGCCCCGCGCCCCAGTTCGAGCGCACGGCCAGCAAGAGAGCCTCCAGGAGCCTCGATGGAGGTGAGTCCCTGCTCCTTCCCCCTTCTGCAGTCCCCAGGAGGCTGAAATGCTCCTTAAGTAACCCCTGAATTCCCTGCGTACAAACCCTCCAGTGTAACTCCTCACTCAGACCTGGATGTAAACCACACACTGATAGTCTCTGAACAGAACTGAGTGACAACAAGGATGTAGGTGGGTGCTGAAGGCTTGTGGTTGTAAAGGTATTTCCCTCAAAGCTTTTTTCCTTTTGGAAAATCAGGAGTGATTCTATTCACTATTCTAGGATTTGTTTTGTTTAACCGAACTTCTTAAATTCCACAGTTTTCCCGTGATTTTTTGCCACCACTGAAACTTTTCCAGTGTCTCTTAAAGTGATGCTCAGGTTGGAGTTTATGGTGTGTCAGGTGGGCTCATCCCTGACATTTTAAGGAGAGATGGATAGCAGCAGGCTAAAGGAGGGGAGGCATGGAAAGGGGAGTGTCTAAGTGTGCTCTCCTTGATCTGCATCACAGGATGCTTGTAAAATTAGGGTCCAGGAAGAGTGGAACATCCCTTAGCACCAGAAGGATCCAGGGTAAGGGGAACATCCCTTTGCATCATGAGGATCCAGGGAAAGGAGAGCATCCCTTAGCACCATGAGGATCCAGGGAAAGGGAAATATCCCTTTACACCATGAGGATCCAGGGAAAAGGGAGCATCCTTTAGTGCCATGAGGATCCAGGGAAAGGGAAACATCCCTTAGCACCATGAGAATCCAGGAAAAGGGAAATATCCCTTTGCACCATGAGGATCCAGGGAAAGGGGAGCATCCTTTGGCACCATGAGGATCCAGGAAAAGGGAAATATCCCTTTGCACCATGAGGATCCAGGGAAAGGGGAGCATCCCTGTGCATCAAGGGCACCTGATGGAGCAGGGACAGTGTTGCTTTGAGCCCCAAGGTTGTGCTCCAGCCCAGGAGGGACCAGGACTGCCCCAGCACCCTGTAGCCAGCTGCAGCCAGGCTGTCCCTGCTCCTGGGCCCAGTGGCACTCCAACCTGAGCTTTATGCCTTGGAGCTGGAGGGAAATATCTGATCTGAGCTCTGTATGGCAGCAGAGCCAAATTCCAGCTTCCTGCAGCCTGTGAGGCTCCCCAGGCACAATGCACTGGGGCAAGGGGAACAGTGTGATTAGTTGCCCCTTGGCCATGGCCTGTAGACTATTATGACCCCAGATGAGTAGAGAAATACCAGCTACAATCCCACACCTGGATGTCAGAGCTTGGAAAGGAGCAGCCTGGGGCTGTGAGGCTCCTGTCCCCACTGAAGTCTGTGCCTTTGCCATGTGGGCAGTGGTTAACGTGTGCCCCATTTCCTCAGCTAAACGTGCGACCCAAAAAGTTGAGTTCAGGACCGTAGAGGAAGAGAAGCAGAAGGAGGTGGTGGTGGTTGAGGTTCCTGAACCAAAACCAGCGGATCAGATCCGAGAGAAGCCAGGTATAGCTGTGGTGGTGGTGGCTACAACTCTCTGCAGTGCCTTTCCTATCTTCTACGTGCTTGTTCCTGACAACTCCAAGTTTCACCAAATCTGGCAGCTTTCTTTTCTTATTCCTTTGCAAGAAGAGTTTCACAGTGAGAGGAGACACAGCACAGCTCTGGGAGTCTCCTTAAATTTCCACCTTGCACCTGTAATTCTTGTGGGTAGGTAGGGGAAAAGCTTAGGATGTGCTAACACTTGAGAACTCTTGTTAAAATTAGCTGGTTTTGTAGATGTGGGTTAGAAAACTTGAAAGGTTGATCTTGAAACTTCCTGTGAAGCTTCTGAAATTCTTCATCCTTGGACCTGCTTGACATTTTGGTTTTGTTTTTTTTTGAGGGGGGGAGGGTT
The DNA here is from genome assembly GCF_000695815.1 of Acanthisitta chloris. Classification (NCBI taxonomy): domain Eukaryota; kingdom Metazoa; phylum Chordata; class Aves; order Passeriformes; family Acanthisittidae; genus Acanthisitta; species Acanthisitta chloris. The sequence goes on along the minus strand of NW_008652142.1, from coordinate 30,165 downwards.
GAGAAATGCCACCCATTTTAGTCTGTGGAGCTTATATTTCTCTTAAGATAGGTACTGTTAATTCTTATTAGTGCCCTTCAGGGGTGTGTAGATACAACAGCACATGTGAAGACTAATAATATCACAGTGTTGTCAAATGTTTACAGTCTTCACCACAGGGTAACAACTGCCTGTGGTGCCTTAGGGCTGGAGATAATTCCCCTGCAAATATTTTGGGTACCACTCTACTTCCCTCCTTCTACCTGGATGTCTTTTACAGTGTGCTTTTCACATGCCTGTTTTTTCTAGTCTGAAATCTAGCTCAAGCTTTAATGAAATAGTGTGGCAGACTTCTCCCCTCTGTGGCCATGCCTTGAATCCTCACTAGTCAGCGTCACCTGGTGGGGAAAGCCTGATGCTGTAAAAGCAGAGGGTTGGGAATTCCAGACACCAGGGTAGGTTTGATCACTCGAGTGCATTTAATTAAAGCTGCTAGTTTTTATCTAGGTTTTTTATCTGGCTGTGTTTTGCCAGCCAGCACCTGCACTCCTCCAGACTCTGCAGGCAGAGCCCGTCCTGGTCCCACGCTCGGAGCCGTTCGTGTGTCCCCACGTCACCCTGTCTGGGCAAGGAGCCTACAGAGCTTATTTGTGTATTCTTTTCCCCTCTCATCCAATGCACTGTTGGGTCTGGCAGCACTAGGAAGGCTGCTACACAATTCCATAGTGGAAAATGTCTGTTGAGCTGTCTATTTTGCAAACCTCCTTGCTGTTCTCAGCCGCTGAGAGGGATCTCCTCGCTCTCTCCTCTGCTGTGGTGACCATGCGGGTCTCCAACTTCCATTAACTCCTGCAAACCTCTTTCTAGCCAAACACGTTCTTGAAACTTTTGAAATGAAACCCATTGCAGAGGAGGAAGAGGAGGAGGAGAAGGTAGAGGTGGTTAAGGTTCCTGTTGCCAAGCCCAAGTTACCGGAGCCGTGGCAGCCGCGGTCAGGTACAGCCGCCTCGGCGTTGGGCAGAGTGTGGCTCCTATGCTCTCACTGCTGGGGTGAAGTGATGCAGTGCTGTAGGACAGAGGTTGCACTGGTTGTGGTGGTGTTTGTTGCCACTAAAATCACACCTGGCTTTGCAGTGTGTTGCTTTTCAGGTGTGCTTCTGGCTGAGGTGAGGAGGTGCCGTGCCGTGGCTTGGCTGTGTGTGCCTGCGTGTGGAAATGAGTGTGCAGTGGCCTCTTAACACTCCTCCCTTACTGTCCCTTTTTGTAAGGTTTGTTCTCCTGGGCTGTAGGAATGTGCAGTGCCTGAAAATCAGGTTATGAGATCCAGGACTGCTGGAGGTCACCTACATTCTGCTTGATTTCTTCACTAGGGAGCTGCTGCTTCCCTAGTTGGAGAAGGGTGTCAGAGCAACATCGCTGCTGCAGGCAGGTTCGCCCTAATCATAATTAAAAGGAGAGTTGATTAGTTGTTGCAGGAAGAGGAGACTGAAGCTGTGAAGGGAGGCAACTGGGAACTTCACCTGTTTCCTTGGTTAGTATGGAAAACACTGGAGGATATTCCATGGGATGGGTGGCAGCAGAGCAGACATCAGCCAGTGTCACGCCTGAGCACATCCAGAGCTCTCCTGCTGCAGCTGCCCTTTTCCTCCTCCTGACACTTCTGTTCCCAGCAGGGCCTGTTGGGGGGATGGTCAGGGTGGTGCTGATCAGTCATAGAATCCTGGAATGGTTTGGGTTTGAAGGGTCCTTAATGGTCACCCTGTTCCAACCTGTATTTTGTGCCTCGTATTTTGGAGCAGAGCTTTTTACTGTGTTTAAACCATGTGTCAAAATAGCCAAAGGTGGTTAATCAGGAAAATGTGACTAAAGTACAGTTCTGGGCAGCTTATGGTTGGATGGCACAGGAAAAGCTTGGCCTCTGGTATGATTTTTCCTGTGTGTCTTGATGCTCTGTGAGAGGAGCAGGAGAGGTGACCGTGCGGATTTACTGGTGGCAGTATTCCCTCTGCTGCCTCATCTTTGAGGTGGCATTTTAACACATCCATAACTTTTTTAGCCAAACCTGATCTTGGCAGTATTGAGATAAGCCCAATTGAAGAGGAGGAGGAGGAGGAGGAGGAAGAGAAAATGCTGGTGGTGAGAGAACTAGAGCCGTTCCCGAAGGAGTCAGGTACCACCGCGACAGCTTTGCACTCCCAGCATCCTCCTCATCCCGACTGTCCCTGCCATCTCACCTCTGTACAACCTTCCCAGCGGCTGTCACCGCTTCCGTGGCATAAACACACCGGGACACGGCCCTGATTGTCCTTCTGAAAGGATCACACAGTGTCTGGGTCACAGAAATGAACTGCTGTGCTGGGAACCAGGGAGAGAACAGAGCTGGTGGTGCTGGGGGGTGGGTTACAACAAGATGTGGTGTCCAGGAGTTTGTCTGGAAGGTATAATTCCAGTCTCTGGAAAATCAGGTTCTTTTTTTTGCTCCTCCCATCTTGTATGTTTTTGGCCATGTGGATACTTTATTCTCGCCATGTTTTATCTAAATTTTTACCTTATCTTTTCAGTGGGACAGGAATTCTTACTGAGGAGTTGCTTGAAATTATGGTTTCTTTTAAACACCAAATTTTCTAGTGTCTTTGACTGGCTGGCTGGACACTAGTGACCTGGTGTTGCCTGGGGTAGGCCACAGTGTGACCCTGCTGTGACTTTGGGAATGTGAGACCATGTCAAAGATACCATTTGATGTGACTGGGTATACTTTTAGTGGAACATCCATAAAAATCCAACATCAGGAAGACCAGACAGCTTGTTGTGTCTCTAGGTACACACAGAATTAACTGGGGCTTGCTTTGTCACACAGTCTTGACTTGAATATTTGGTTGGAGTTGGGTTTTCAGGGTTCAGGAACTGTCTGGGAAGTCAGGAATGGAAGGAGAGAAGTAGGCAGTTGATTTTGTGTGGACCTAGTGCTTGTGTTCAAGAGTGTCATGCTCTGGAAAGATGATGTTTTGGCAGCATGCTGTTCATTTCTGCACTGTCACTGACCTGGAGGTGCTGGGTATCTTCCCACGCGCTGCCTTGGAGATACCCAGCTCAGACACGCAGCCCCAGCCTGCTTGGAAACCCACCTGGAAGCTGCTGTCAAGTGGAGAGCAATGCTTGTTGATCATCCTTTTGTTTGAGTTGCTTAAAGGATTGGGGAGGGAGGGGAAGGCTGTGTTTCCCTTCCAGAAACCCCCTGTTTCTGGATGAGGAGTGCCCATGAGCCCAGAACTCCCCATGCTGTAAGTGTGTGTTTGCTGGTTGGAGTGGAGTTCGTGTCAGCTACGTGTGAAGGACCCAGAAATCCATGGCACAACGTCAAAAACAGATTTGCCTTTCTGGTGTGGCTTCTCTGCAGAGTGCAAGCTTGCTTTTTTGTAAACCATCTGGTGTGGAGTTTCATTTGATTTTATTTAAACCATAAGGAAAATAATCTCAACTCTCCTTTACTAAACGCACAAGCTGCTTCGCTCAACATCTTCCTTTCTTTTCCTCCTTTTTTTTTTCCCTCCTCCTCCTCCTCCTCCTCCTCTTTTTCTTTTGAAATGACAGCACTGTAATTTGGAAAGACTTTGCCTAGAGCTTTACAAAATTACCTGCTCTGAACCTTGTCCCTGTGTTCCCCAACCTCAGCAGTGGCTGTGATAACCCCCGAGCGGAGTCCCCGACCCACCTCTGCCCCAGCCATCGCCCAGAGCCACGTGGCAGAGCCAGTCCCAGCCAAGCCTGATGTGAAGGATGTGGCCACAGTTAAAGTAGGAAAGGAAGCAGCAAAACCTGATGTGAGACGTGAAGAATTCCCACCGGAGAAAGCCAAGCCAGAAACAACTGATGCCTCAAAGGTAGGTGAGACCAGAGTCTCTTTGGAGGAGCCAAGCTGGAGCATTGCTCTAGAAGCTTCCCCAGAGCAGCAGCTCTGTCCACCTTCCCCTCAGGCCAGTGAGGGCTCTATCCCTCATCCAGGGGGAGTCAGGCATGGGGATCTGGGTGCCAGGGAAATCCCAGCCCTAACATTCCATATGGAAGGAGGAGCTCCAGGACAGTTGGGGTTTGGTGGCTGCACTGGAGCCAAGTGCAGCCTGCTGATAGGTGGATAAACACACTGGCAAGAGCTGCACGTGGTTGTGGTGCTCACCCATGGCCAGCCTGTCCCTGCTGGTTCCTGGAATGACAGCGGGAGGCAATTCCAGGGAAGTGGGTGATATGGATCTGGTCTGCAGCCCAGCTTGGAATGCAGATGTTTTTCAGCTGGGAGAGCTGTTAGTGCAGTGCTGCAAACTGGACTAAAACTTTAGTTGGGAATGGCACTGGTGAGACCTTGGGGGGTTTGTTGTTTACATGCAATTTTTTTAACTATTATTTGATCTTTCATCACTTGTCTGAGGCCTTTGCTGGGGTTGATCTGTGTGTGCTGTTCTCATGAGTCAGAATAATGTGCAAAATAATTGTTGATGTTACAGTGTCCTGAATGTTCTGCAGGTGATTGACTGAAACCTTGTGGTGGTGCTCAGAGGTGTTTGCCTTGAGACAAAATTTTCACATTACTCCTAAATTTAGCATTGCTGGAGCCACATTTCCCTATAACAAATCACAGTGTGTCTTGGGTGACATCTCCAGGGGAGATCCCTATTAATTAAGGTTGAGAGATGGAGGTGATGAAAAGACAGTGGCTTCAAAATGTTTTGTGGGCTGTGTGGGCAGTAATTTTTCATGTTTAATTAATACTGAGTGATGAAATGGAAGTGCTGAAGGGATCCTCAAGCTGACACTGTGGGGTGGGCACCAGGGCACAGAGTTCCTGCACTGTTCCTGCTCAGCTGCTCTCGTGTTACACTGAGAACAAGGAAATTGTACTCATCCCATCTCAGTTATTACAGGTTTTTTCCTAAATGCTTAAACATTGGATTTTTTTTCCCCTTTAAATAGAGGTGTGGGAGGAAATTATGGATTTGAACGTGCCAAATTTACCCTGTTTCTCCAGTGTAGCTGCATCACTTTTAACACCCACTGATGCCTTTGCCTTCAAAGGATTTGGCATTCCAGTTTCCCTAAAATACTTCCCTTAGAGTGTTAAGACAATCTTGGCTCTCTCCTTATGGACAGTAAACAACCTAATCAGTGATGTTAGGCTTGGCTTTGTGGCTAGGCCTCTTCTTACTGCCTCTGCCAACATAATACCTGTGCATATAACCAATAATCTTCTGGTTTTGAGAAGGTCTGTGTTGATTTGAGCATGTTGCTTTGTTGGGATTTCACTGGGAGATCCAGCTGCAAATGACATTTGAAAACACTGCCTGGCCAAGCTAATGCAAGTGGGAAGCCCTTCTTGAGAAGCACTGGAGAGCACTGGTTTCAAACCCAAATAATTCTCAAGCTGGAGGAATTATTTCCTGTGCTGTTAACTAACCGAGCGCCGTGGAGCTGCCGTGTCATTAACCTTGCCCAGGGCTGCATGTTGGTTTTTTTGCATGTTCTCCCCTTCCCCAGCACTTCAAAACCAACTTAATGCAGCTGTGTTTGGAAACTGAATGGTTTCTTGAAACATATCTACTAACAAGAAATGTTTTTACCGATTTATTTCTTAAATGTAGGTGAGGAAAACACACATTGAGGTCACAGCCCCCACCACGAATGGTGCTCAGCCCCAGGTTTGTGCTAATCCTTCAGTTGAGGTTGCTCACAATATTTTTTTTTGGTGGAGGTTCAACGTAGTGAAATGAACCAACAACTTTTTTTTTTTCTGTTTTTATCACTGCCCAACAGCAGCAGCCTGCAGAGAAAGAGGAAGAGCTGATAAGAATGAGGAAGGTTAGCCCTTTTACCCTTTCACCAGCCAAAATTGCCATATCATTCATGCATCTGTAACCTGTTTAAAAAGACAGTGCTCCAATTTCTTCATCTGTTTTGGGTTGGGGTGTTGGTTTTTTGGTGGTTTTTTTTTGAACTGCAACTATCAAACAGTTGATTTGAAAATGAATAGCTTTTTTGCCCCATAGCTGAAATTCTGCATGTCAGATGTTCCAAAGAAGCACACATGGTTTGAGTTACAAAATTCAGCTTCTCTGTAACAAATTTGGTTAGAAACTAGAGAAAACTCTGGTGTGCATTCTAAGGAATGCTCAAAATTGGAGAAAAATGTGGAGGAGAATGGTTTTTTTGGTATTGGTTAAGTACTAGGGACACATCCAGGATGGGAAGGGTGGTTAAGGCAGAGTCACTGTGGGACCTTGTCAAGGTCACACCAGGTGGCACAGCCTGACCCTATGGGGTGGGCAGGTGTCTCCAGTGACGTGGTGACCTGTGCAAGGCCTCCCCAGCACACCAGTAACTCTCTCTGTGGGGAGCAATGTCCCTCGAGGCTGGAGCTGAGTCCCCCTGGAGCTGTCTCTTTAAAGGCCTCATTGCATCCCCATTCTCCATGAGCCAGACCCCATTCCTGGTGGTGGCCTCACCCCCACGCTGCCACAGCTCTGCACTCCCAACCTTGAGTTAACTTTTTTTAATTTGCCAATTTATGGAACCTGCAAGACCAACGTTTTAATTTTTTGTGCTTTTTTGTTGTTTTGTTTTGTTTCCCCCTTTCATTTTCACAGAAGAGATCAAAGAGGCTAGATGGTGAAAACATTTATATCAGGCATAGCAATTTAATGTTGGAGGTTTGTATGAACTTGAAGCTTTTTTTTTTTTTTGAGTTGCATTTGCCTAGACCTTCTGCATCTGCGCTGAACTTCTTCCTCTTCTGCTGCTGCTGCCTTTGTTTTTGCATGTTCTTGCATGAAAGACCTTTTGGTTTGATTTGGGTTTTTAATTATGCTTCTGCATGGTGACAGTAAACATGACAACTCTTCCTTCTTCCTCTTCTGACTTTCATTCTCTCATACTTACCCAAAATATATGATTGGCAGTGCTCAGCTCTGCTCTGGGACCCTCTGGGTGCTCACAAGAGCATGGATTGTATTGTAGGTGCCTTGATCAGGTTTTCTTGCTTGAAATAGATTCTTTTCCTGAGGAGAAAGGTCAGTCTGTGAAAAGACTAAATTCAGGATAAGCTGAAAATTGGAACAGGAGAAGCTGTGGCTGCTCCATCCCTGGAAGTGTTCCAGGCCAGGTTGGATGGGGCTTGGAGCAATGTGGGTTGGTGTAAGGTGGCTCTGCCCAGGGCAGGGTGTGGGATGGTATGACCTTTAAGGTCGTTCCAACCCAAACCATTCTGTGATGCTATGAAATTGTCCCCACAATGTCCATGTTGCTTCAGGCAGGAGGGATCCTTTGGGATGCTGCAGTGATGTTTGCAGTGTTGCCATCCTCCTTCCAGCCCTTCCTTGCCTCACAGCACCTTTACCACCCCTTTGGGCCTCATCCTGCATCGCTGCCAAATCCCCACGGAGCTGACACTGGGGCTCAGCGGTCACAGGTGGCTCATCCCTCCACATGACAGTATTCCCTTTGGATTTGGGAGCCCTTTCCGTTTGGTTTCACCCAAGCACAGTCTCAGAACAGACCATGCCAATCATATATTTGATTTTCTAATACACTGTGTTATGGGAGATGTTTTGTGGCTTCTGATACTCTGGTCCTGTGTCATGTGTTTCCACTCAAACTTGCAGCACCAGCAGCTCATAGGGTTTCCCTGTTGGTATCTCTTGAAAGTGGAGTGTACTAATTGCCTTCTCCTAATCTGGATTTTCAAAGTTTTGCAGCTTTTGGGTGGTTATGTTTTACTGCTACAACGTAGAGCTTTCAGCCACGAGTGAAGGGGCTGCGCACGCCGCGCAGGGTTCGGCCGTCGCCAGAGCTCCTGAAGACTCTGCCTGTCTCTTTCACCCAAGAACAGCTCCATCTCCCCAACCCCACACAGAGCTTTGTCATTTCTCCTGTTAGTGCAATCCCTGCCTCTGGCACTCAGCCCTTTCCCTCCCTACTCCCCTTCCCACCAGTTCTGTTGCAGGTGCTCCAGCCCTCCCCTAGAACAGGGCTGACCCAGCAGCTCACCCCCTTTATTCCCTCTATTTTTTTTAACTCATGCATTTGGCAGATGAGAGATTTTTCCAGCAGACCTCACCCTCCTGAAGCTGCCTGTTGATTTTATGGAAGGCCATGTGAGGCTCCACATCTTCCAGGGTCTTAAGGAAAAGGCAACGCAGGAGGAAAAGGGGTGATGCTTAGCCAGCTGGTTCCTCGAGATGCTTTCCAGTGGCTCCATCTAGCTCCTCGTGGCTTTAGCTCCTCCCCCAGCCCTCCCAGGCCCTGCTCCTGCACAGTGGTGGATAGCCAAGGTGGTCCTTCTCTCTTCTCTGAGCCAGGAGCAGCCATAGGGTTCTTGGATCCAGGCAGGATTTACCCTTGGAATCCTCAGCAGACTTATTTCTGCTTTCTTTTTCTACCTAGCAGGCACTTGCCTTAGACCTTCATCCAGGACAGATGCCAAAACTTGTTGTTTTCCCCCCAGAACTGTGCCAAAAAGAGTAAATGTTGTCAAAGAGGCAGTTGGGGTTTTGCCCTCGGAGAGAGGGTGGTGTGGCCTGGGAAAGCTGCAGAGATGCAGATATTTGCGAAGGATCTTCTTTGGGGATGTGTTTGCTCTCCCATCTTCTAAAATCAATGGGCTGAGTAACAACTAAAAGCACAGAGACAGTGAAATTTCCCAGTGATGCTTTTACTGACCTTGATTTCCCCTTTCTTGCTGCTTTTTGGCCCTGTCCAAAAAAGCTATTGTTTGGCTTATGCCTATTTTATGCAGAAGCTTTGTTTTCTCCCACCTCTGATTTGCTTGCAAGGAAAGACTACCTAGAACAAATTGGCTTGCCTTGAAGTCTGTGTGTTCATGCTGTAAATTGGCATCATCACAGAGTAGAAATCTGGCTTTTTTTCCAGATGAAAAATTTTAGCAGGAATTTCTTGATTGCTCCAACGTGAAGTAAATTCTCAGTTTGATTAAAAAAACCCAAATCATCTCATCTTCATTTCAGAAGTCTAAAACCTCCTGTGGTAGTTTCTGGAGGGATGAGATGAGAAGGGGAGGAAAAATGCTAATGGGGATATTCTGGGAGCAAAGATAGTTCCTAGTAGGATGAAAGAGAAATGAGTGTGAAGAGAGTAAATAAAATTGGGAAAACATTTTCTTAATTATTAATTGTATTGGTACCTGGGAATATTCAGGCTAGCAGGGGGAAAAGAAAGCAAACCCACCCAATTTTGAAGGATTTAGGGTTGGACTTGATGATCCTTGAGGTCTCCTCCAACCTGATAGATTCTATGATTCTATGATTAAATAACCCAAAGCTCCTCCAACCTGATAGATTCTATGATTAAATAACCCAAACATAGTCCTGAACTTGAGGAAAATCCTATATGGGGAAAAAATCCATGAGATTCCAGCTCATCTGGTTTGGCATAGCTTGAGATGAACCATTGGCACGTCCCACTCCTGGAGGAGCTCCTGCTCTGTGGTTGCAGTTGATCCCAGTTATTCCAAGAGGAAAGAGGAGAGAGGATGCTCCCTTTGTGTGTTGGCAGTGTGAGCACATTTGGGAAGTTGGCAGCAGCTCTGCTGAGCGCAGCTTTGCTAAGCACAGCCCTAGGCACTCCCAGCTCCTCTCCCTGGCGCTTCACTCATCCTGTCCTTTCGCTGCTAGGACCTAGATAAGACCCAAGAAGAAATCAAGAAGCATCATGCCAACATCAGTGAGCTGAAGAAGAACTTCATGGAGTCCGTCCCAGAGCCTCGGCCGAGTGAATGGGACAAACGTTTGTCCACTCACTCCCCGTTCCGAACCCTCAACGTCAACGGGCAGATCCCCACGGGAGCTGACGGAGTGAGTACCTTGGGGCCTGGGGGTGCCAGGGGAAGGCTCTACAGGGAGGGATTCAGCCTCAGCTCCACTTGGTTTGTGCTTCTGTTGAGTTTTCATAGTTAGTGTTGACTATGTTAATGTGTCCCTGAAAGAATCGAAGCTTTAGTTGTAGTATGAAGATGTGATTTGGGGGGGAGAAAAGGATGGAGGATTCTTCAGCTGGTTTTGATGCTGCTTTTCCTAGTGTTGCTGGCACTGTGATGCTAGAGTTGAATTCCCATGGCTGGTTTGGGGATTTATTCCTTGATCTCCCCCCAAGAAAACTCAACAAACCCCAAATCCAAACACCTAAATTATTCCTTCAGAGAGAGAATGTTATAGATAAGCTAGTGGAGAAGCACTAAGATGAGATAATTCTTCCAAAGGCACTTTATTTTCCAATTAATCCAGGATATCATTGGGTTTAGACTTGCATTAGGAGCCCCAAGTGCTGATCTGCTGTGGAGGCTTCAAGAAGACTCCTCAGGTGGCTACAGCAGGGCTGCTCATATGTGGTGGGAATGTCCCTCCTGCCAGGAGCAGAGCCTGTGTGTTAGTAGCCTCAGACATTCACAGTTTCTCTGCTTGTTTCCTTAAAAAAGGTCATTTTCCAAACAAACCAAGCTCTGTCTGCCAACTGGTTTCTTCTTGGCTAACAGACACCTTGTCTGTGTCATGTTGGTGGGACCTAGCTCAGATTTGGAGCTTGTGAGTAAAGCTGTAGTTAGTGCCTGTGCTAATCAGTCTCTTAGGTAGTAAATGTGATTTATTTTTTTTTATTACAACAAAAAATTGCATCCTGGCTGCAGTGGTGGCAGCCTGAGACTCCTGGTTTAAACCAAATTTTTCCCCTTCTTGCCCACAGCCCTGTAGATAAACTTGCATTTCATCTGCAAACCAGTGCAAGGGACATACTTAGTGATGAAATCCCCCAAATGAACTTAATCAGGGTTGGTTGTTATAGAATCCCAGAGTGGTTTGGGTTGGAAAGACCTTAAAGCTCATCTCATCCCTGCCATGGGCAGGGACACTTCCCACTAGCCCAGGTTGCTCCAAGCCCCATCCAACCTGGCCTGGAACACTCCCAGGGATGGAGCAGCCACAGCTTCTCTGGGCAACCTGTGCTTGGGATTACCCTGTTTAACAAATGGAAGGACGTTATAGAATCCCAGAGTGGTTTGGGTTGGAAAGACCTTAAAGCTCATCTCATCCCTGCCATGGGCAGGGACACTTCCCACTAGCCCAGGTTGCTCCAAGCCCCATCCAACCTGGCCTGGAACACTCCCAGGGATGGAGCAGCCACAGCTTCTCTGGGCAACCTGTGCTTGGGATTACCCTGTTTAACAAATGGAAGGACTCCC
>NW_008652142.1:18217-18853 GCF_000695815.1 Acanthisitta chloris | reverse complement strand
GGCAGCAGAGAGATGCAGAGCTCTGCCCACGGTGCCACGTGGTTTTTGGGGTGTGGGTGGGACAGAGCAGAAGCTCTCAAGCTCCACAACTGCTGTCCAAGAATGATATTCTTGGCTGTTATGGAGAATTTCTGGCAAGGTGACCACACTAGGAGGTCTTGGGGGGCTGCTGGGCATGCTAACTGGATGGTGTGGCCTTTCTGCACCTAAGGCTGCAGTGGTCCTTCAGCACTGCAGGAATTGCTGTCAGCCCTGGATTTGCATTTCTGGAATTTCCTCTCAGTCTGAAGTGATTTTGCTCTGGGCTGGAGGTGCAGATGTTCTGCTGTGAACTTCCAGAAATGCATCTTCCCCAGGCACCTGCCAGGGAGGGTGTTTTCCCTTCACCCCCACGCCAGGGTAAGGTAAATCACGATGGTAATTTCAGGTGGTACATCATGATGCAAACCCATTTCTCCTGTTGGTGGTGATACCTTCACCCTGCCACAGTAGCCAAAGGGTTTTGTGCCAGGGGCTGCTTTTCTGCTGTTCCTGTGTGTTCTATTACAAGCCAACTGAACCTTAACACGCTTTGTGTGTCCAGGTCAAGAAAGTCACTGTCCTATCTTCTGAGAGACAGGTTGGTGGGCTTGAGGT
>NW_008652142.1:12992-18207 GCF_000695815.1 Acanthisitta chloris | reverse complement strand
GCTGAACCAGACTTGCTATTGCAATGGCACCGAGCAAAAAAACTCAACAGCAGCTGCTGGATAACATTGTTTTTCTTTTGGCTACATGAAGTAGTTTCATAACTCACACCCAGAGGACTTTTGGCACTGCTGCAGCTTTTGCAGCTTTCAAGTTTTGGCTTATTTTGGTGCATGGCTGGTTGGAAAAAAAAAAAGCTGCATGACCGATGTAACAGTGTATTGGGAAAGAAAAGCAATTCTGAAAGTTTAACTGTTCCCTGTTCTTTTTATGTTGTCTTTCTTTCCGTTCTTTTGTTGTTTTAACAACCATGTTACTCTTGCATTTTATATTTTCTTTTGCTGCCCAGTCTCCCAGCTACTTTCTCCCCAGTTCTCACCACTTAGGGGTGTGCAAAGAACCAGTCCCCAAGTACCGCACTGACCAGAGGAGGTTGGCTCAGCTCAGGGAGCTTAGAGCCAAGTTTTTCCTCTCCTAAAGTACACTCTGGTTTGACCAGGGCTGGCAAACTAAAGGGATGGAGAGTTACTCAAGAGCAACATTCCCACAACCTTTTTTTTCTTCAGCAGAAGTGCTAGAACCCTTGCATGGTCCTGTGTGCTGATTTACTCATTCTGAGTTTTTAGCATTCTTTAGACTCCAGGAACAAAAGTGCTGAACCACGGAGCAAAATTCCAGGAGTTGGCACTGCTCCTACTGCCATCCTGCCAGTTCCATGTGTGGGATTTCTAAGTGTAACAATTTTTCACTTGTTCCAGTAGAATTTTCAAACCAATCAGAATTTTGATACTCTGGTCAGAACTTTGGCAAAGCATTTTGTATCTGCACTGCTGTCCCATGGGATTGACCCAACGCTGCTTTAAGGGCACTGTAGGTTAGGAAGTTGTCAGAGACCACGTTTTGTACTGCACCATTCCTGTTTCTAATGCCTCCAACTTTTTTCTCAACCATTCCAATTCTAAAACACTCCAGGAGGTTTTGAGTATCTGCTTTTGTTTTGGAAGGGCAGGCACAAAACACCCATGATCCTGATCCAGATGTTGGTGAGCTCTGCAGAGAGGATATGGTTCTGTAGCTCCAAGGCTGGTGTGACCCAGGCCACCAGTGGCTCTGCTCCCCAGGGCAGTTTGTTTTATGTTGAGAAGAGCTGTCCTAAGGCTTTGCACACCTCCAAGTGTCATTTTGGGCACTTTCCATCTGTCATTTTTGTTCATCTCTCTCTGTCTTTCTTGATCTTCTACCACGAACGCAGACACGGGAACGTCCTCTGTTAGTACAGGATGAAGACAAACTAAAAAAGCAGGAGATACCTACTGAGACAGCTTTTTCCCGGCCAGCAAGTGAAGAAACTCTTCCAAAGGTTTCTATTGCAATTCCTGAAGAGCAGAAATCACTCAAAAAGTGTCAGCTGTACTCTAGCATTTTTCCTTCTCCACGTGTTCCCTTTATGATGTCCTTTCTCCTGGTCGTAGCACTGACTGTTTGGTGGCTGCTCTTTCTCTGAGTGGCAACAGGGTCATGTTGAAACCTCAAGACCAAAGCTCCTGAATTTCTTGGCTGTAGCCTCTGCTGCATCTTCCTTGTCCTGGTCTTTGATCTCCATAGTTCACTGTCCCGGGGAGGGACAACCTGCGACCGTCGTGTTAATCCTGCTGTGTGTCCTTGTGTGGCTCTGATGGGACCTGGCAGGAGTGGCCATGGATTGCCAGGTCCATTCTCAAGTTTCCTCCTGTGTAAAAGCAAATCCTTTGAACCGTGTTCCTGGTTGCTGTGAGAGGGCAGATGGGGAGAGCAAATCATGGGATCATGGGACACATTGGCTTCTTCGGCCCCTGTAGACTCCATGTAGGAATTGCTGGAGAATTGCTTTAAAGCTTGTTGTTTGAAATGTCAGATGTTCACAAGCTGAACAATGTTGGATACTGGTCCAAAAGAGGCTTTGCAGCAACCTGCTGAGTAATAGAATCATGGAGTGGTTTGGGTTGGAAGGGACCTTAAAGCTCATCTCATTCCACCCCCTGCCATGGGCAGGAACACCTTTTACTAGCCCAGGTTGCTCCAAGCCCCATCCAACCTGGCCTTAGACACTTCCAGGCATGGGGAGGTCCACAATCATTCTGGGCAACAAGAGGTTTGAATCTCTAGGAAGAACATTGGAATCTAATCCATAACCACTCCTTTCCTAGGAAACTCAGATTGGCATTAAAACAAAAAGTGCTGGTTCTCCCTGCTGCTGATGGTGATGACTTAGGGACAGGGACAGGCAGCTTTTCCTTTCCCAGTGGGGGAAGCAAAGCATCCCAGCTTCCCTCTCCACCCCTGTTCTCATGTTCAAGAAAACACATGGTGTTACAGGAGAAAACCCATTGCAGGGAAATACTTATTGTAAACACAGGTTAATCATTCCTTGGAATCTGGTGGTCTTGGTGCACTTGAGATGTGTTTTGTTTGATGTGTGTGGAACTAACCAATGCATGATGAGGTCACAGGGATGGAGTAACCTGCTGCCAGGTACATTCCCTCTGTTGGCACGTTGACTTGGCCACATCAGGACACACTTGTGACAGGTACATTCCCTCTGTTGGCACGTTGGCTTGGCCACATCAGGACACACTGTGTTAAAGCCCTCGATTGTTTTGACTCTCTAACCAAACCTTTGCATGCAGCTCTGTGTTTATTGCCTACAGTGTAAATGTCTGGATGATGCTCCTGTTTATCCCAGTTATCCTGGCTGAGCTGTGCAGGCTCCAGCCCAGCTGGGCTGAGCAGAACTGGTTTGTGAGCTGGAGAGAAGGTGGGACTTTGTGTCTGAGGGGTTTCTTTGCTGTATATAGTAATGCTGGGGCTGAGCTGAGCCCCCTGAGTCTCCTTTCAGCAGTAATCTGTGTTCTCTGTGGCTCCTGGAGGATTGGGCTGGACATAATTACTCTGAGAACAGCCACCAGTGCCACCAGTGGTGGCAGCTGCTCCAGCAGCACAGGGAGAAAGGAGCAGACCTTTACTACAGGGACTAAACTGTGTGAATATATATAAATATGTGTATTTATAACCTTTCTAGATCTGTATCTGTGCGAACTGTGTTGTTTAGGAAGTTAGCAGATAAGCTTGCAGGAACAAGGCATAAGGCAAACATGGCATGTGCTGTCTGGTCTGAGCCACCTCTTGCTCTCAGTGTACAGGTTGAGGCTCTAAATGCTGTCTCAGAAACTTAGGTTGCTAGTGAAACCCTTTGTTTTAATCCCACAGGGATCTTTCCAATTCCTCTTGTAACCTGCTCCGATTAGTTCACCAGTTTGTGCCTTTAGGACTTTGTTTTGTGAGGATGCTGATTTTTCCCTTGGAAAATATTCTTCCCTTTTTAATACACTGCCTCCAACACAGTCTTCCTCCTTTGGCACTTGGGAGTGTGGAAGTCAGAGGGTTGTTGTCCAGGTGTGCCACGGAGAGTGTTGGCAGTGCCTGTGGGCTTGGCACAGGCAGTAAGGAGGGTCTGCTTGGTGGACCTTGCATCCTTGGAGCATCCCTTGGAATGCCCCTCGACTCCAGTGAGCTTGGCATGGAGTTCAGGAAGACAAAGTGAGCCCTGGAGAGGAGAGGGGGGAAGGATGCTGCGGTGTCACATGCTGGGCAGGAGATGCAGGATGGAAGAAGCCAGTGGATGGGATTCCCTGCCTGCATCTCCTTCCCAAAACTAGAACAGACATGAGGAAAAACAGGGACTGTCTGTTCTCCCCAGCCTGGCATGAGGAGCGAAGGGACAGGAGTTGTTTGCATCTCCCTCTGTCTGTTTTCTGACCATGTTTCCTGGAGAAGAGCAGCTCAAACACACAGGTGCTTCCTTCCCAAAGCCATTGCTCGGGATTGCTGCCAGGATGCTGTGTTGGCACTGCTGAGGTTACTGCATGTGTCTTTCTGACCTGGTGACAAGGACTTCAAAGCCACACCAGTGACTCTGGCAAAGCCATGGTGTCTGTGGCTCTGTCACCCATTCCCAAAGGATCTGAAGCCTAAAACTCTTTGCCCAGAGCAATGTTTGCCCAGAGTGCTCAGGGTGTGTCATCCCCGAGAGATGAGAGTTGAGCTCTGTCACTGCAGCTCAACTCTGTAACTCTGTAAGTCATTTCTCTCTTTTGTAATCTGGAGACAGATTGTCATCAGCAAAATCCTTGGGAACTTTACACTCTGAGAACGCTCAGGAACATTTTTGGGATTTATATACCTATTAGCACTGCAGAGTATACAGAAATTGAACAAATGCTTCCTATTTCTCTGGCAGTTTAGAGGGCTGTTATCTATATTCATCCAGGTGGATATGATCCCTACTGACAGAGGAAACCTGTAGCTTACCAGGAACAGAAACCTCACCTGTCCAACGCCACAGGGATGTGCCTGCTGGGCTCCAGCCCCTTTCCCAGTCACTCCTCTGCTTTTTTCCTGTTTTCTTGTAAGGCAAAGGGAGTGACAGTCCATGACAATCCATTGAAGGTCTCATTCCTGCACGTTCTATATCCTGTCTGTGCACATTCCGTGTCTCTTACACCTTGGTGCTGTGGTTTCACCTTTTTCCCTTGTGTCCACACAGGATGCAGCACTGAGAGGAGGGATTTTGGGATGCCTCCTGTTGTCCCTGTGCACAGGGAGAGCTGACTGGCTCTAGTGTTGCTTAAGGCAGAGGTCTCAGGGGTTTGGTAAAGGAACCAACACGTGTAATTCACTCCCTTTTTTCCTCAGGAACAAACTTGCTGCAGACACCATCAGCACCCAACACTGGCACCATTAACCCAGGGATTCACACACCCTGTCCTGCCATGGCTGGTGCCAGGCTGGGGATGATGGAGAACTGAGTTATCCCTCCCAAAGGGAAGCTGGAATTGTCTGCAGCACATAACATCATCCCAGCTGGTATGAGGAGTGCTGAGTTTTCACTGTGGCCTGCAGAAAATGACTTTTGGTGACTCTGGCGTGCTGGTGACATAGCTAGGACAAGTCTGTCAGCAGTTTTGGTGTTAATTAGGTTTTCCCAGTTTTTCATGGTGGAGTCACTTGGCTCTTTGGTGCTCCTGTGTGGGATCCCCTTAATGGCTGTTGAGGCTTTAGCATTTTCCATCACGATGTTGATGGTTGTCTCCACACTCACTTTCTGAATCTCCTTACCCTGATTCCATCTCTTCTGAACATCACCTTAAACACAGAGTAGTTTCTTCTGCTTCCATATTT
>NW_008652142.1:0-12963 GCF_000695815.1 Acanthisitta chloris | reverse complement strand
GAGCTGGTGTCTTGGGACTTGGATTCAGCTCCAAGTGTGTGTTGAGTATCAGCTTTGTAAGTGATGGTCAGTGGTGACACTCTAGGTGTTCTTTGCTGGAAAACAGCATCCCTTTTTTCTTTTCCACTATTGAAAGTAAGCAGATAAGTGAGGGTATTGGCTGCATCTCCTGCCATGTGCTGCCTCTGTGAGTCAACAGAATCTGAATTGAGGACTCTCCACGTGCAGGTCAGGGCATGGAGTTCAGCCAGGACCAGCTCCCCTCCCTTGCAGACTGTGCAGTAAGTAGTGATGACCCTAAAGACTTGGTATCCCATATTTCCCTCGTATCCTGACATAATGGAGAAGTAGATTTCCTTGGTGTGGCACCAAGGGAGTAGTTTGTGTTTGGAGGAATGAGGCTGGGCTGGCCTTGCCCTGTCTGTACCATGGAGCTCCTGGGAAGGTTATCATAGAATCCTGGAATAACCCGAGTTGGAAGGGACCCACAAGGATCATCAAGTCCAATGGTTATGGACAAAGTGTCTTTTACTTCGCTAAGTGTCAGTAATTTGTCACTCTGAGAATTATTTCACTGGTGGTGTGGGTTTTCTTTTTTCCTGCTTGGGAGTTGATGGTGCCTGTTCTGAACTACAGAATGAGGGAGGAAACTTTCTGGATAAATTCAGCCTGAAAGAAAGGTTATGGATTCATGCAGAAGCTCTTTGGTCTGTACTTAGGAGTGGGTGGCACTGGAGAACTGACAGTGATGGTTGCTCTTGGGTCTCTGTCTGCATCTGTTGTGGTTTATGTGGCTGGAGGGAAGGACTGGCCTTGGTTTGGGCCCCTTTGGGATCATCTGGCAGTGGTGCACAGTTGTGTTGGATCAGTTTGTGGGGACTAAAAACACTTTCTTTTTTACCTGAAATGCTCTTTTGGAACACTTTTTTCGGTTTTGTATTTTTTCTCAGATTTTTTTCTTTGTAAATATGTACATTTAACATTAATAAATGTTATTGCAAATCAGATCCTTCTTTCCACTGCTTATTAACCAAAAAAAAAAAGCTCTATACAACCTGTGTTAACTTGCACTAACCTGGAGTATTCCTTTCTTAGACCAGGAGCCATCAGGTCATTGCTGGTGATGTTCAAGGTGTTGGTTCTGCTGAGCACCCTGGGGTGTGGGTTTGGTGCTCCTGGGGAGAGGGGACACACAGAGCTGTGGCTCTGAGCTCTCAGACTCCTCAGAATAATTCAACTGAGAATTAAATCCAGCTTGGTTTAAGGCAGGCTTTGTTTACAGGGAGTTTCAGCCCTTGACTAAATGCTTAACCTAACTAACACCTTCTCCCACTTTGCTTCTGAGGCTGAATGGGGGGGAAAAATCCATTGCAGAAAGTTGTTCTGAGAGCAGAAGTGACACAGGTCCTGCACAGCACAGCTATGAGAGCCTCTGCCCCACGTGGTGTGTTAATCTGGGGGCAAAAATGCTCCTTTGGGGATTTGTAAATGAAGAAACTACTATTCCTCTGCTCCATGATCCGACTGAGCCTCTGGTTGGGTTTTGGCTGCTTGTAACTGAGGCTGCATCAAGAGTAATTTTAACTCCCCCAACTTTTCTTTTGTGAGATGATTTACTTGTTTGGCTCATTCTGTGCTGTCCTGAGTGATCACAGCAAAGCAAATCTGGTGCTGATGCTGCTGTTCCCCAGGCATCAGAGCAGAGATGTAACTTCCACTATGGAATGAGGGAAGCCAAAGGCAGCAGCACAACATCTATGGCAATTCTAAACCCTGATGGTGTCCCCACTCTTACCTCCTGCTGCTGCTGCACTAAGCCAGAGGCAGCACCTGAAGTGCCACTAGTTAGTTCTCTGCAGAGGGAATTTGGACTGAGAAGCCTCTGATGCTCCACAAAAGGGATGAGAAGGGGAGCAGGGTGGATGGGGAGAGGAATCATATTGCCCAACAACCTTATTTGGACAATTTAAGTCTTGACCTTGAGGTTGTTTCCTGTTGCCAAGTGGTCGGTGCAGGATTGGAGGTGGTTGCTGTGTGTGTCTAACATTCCTGTTCACGACAGAATTGAACCTTTGAAATCTCCATCATGCTGTGTATTTTTTAGCAATACTTTTACTTTTGATTTAAATCTCTTTTATCCTTCTGTGCCTGACTGGGCTGGTCAGGATGTTGTGAACAAATCAATGACAACTAAAGAATTCATGTAAACCCATAGGTAACAGCTTTCCTCCTCCGTGCCAGGGTGTGTTGTGAACAGCTTCTAAACTCTTTTAACTTCTATCTTTAAGGCAAAGCAGGTCTGTAAGGCAATGGCAGGTACTGTAAAATAAGGATCTCTTGTTTTCTGCTTCATGATACTTTTTCCCCAAGTGCTTTGGCAGCTGTGAGGTTGAGCATCCGTTGGGCTGGGAGCGCTCACTGGTGAGTGTGGTTTGCTGCAAAAGCAACATCATCTCCTTGTGCATCTCTAGACAGTCACACCAAGCCCATGAGCTTCTGTGGATCCTTGTTTGGGGATAACCTAATAACAGTGTTCACACTTCCATTGCCATGCTGGAAAAGGAGGAGACTGGGAAGTGTACTAAGCAGCTGGGATTACCTTGTGCTTTGTGTTGAGGTTGTAGGGAGTTAGTGTGCACTGTAGCTTCTCAGTTTTAATTAAGTATCTTTGGTAACTGGCAGGTGGACATCATTCTAACACTCCTTAAGTTTCCTGCAGGATTGCAGTCTGATTTGGGCTGAGAATAATGGAATATTCTTCAGGGAGAGGCAGCAATGTGATAACCACATCCACTCCAACAGTGTGGTTGGCTCATGCCATCAGATCCAGAGCCAGAACAGCAGGGCCTTGACAAAACACAGGCCAACAGATCTGCACAAAACCACTTTTAAGGAAAAACAAATCCTCTTGCTTGCTGCTATCAGCCTTGCAACTAAGCCTGTTATTAATTTATCCCCAGTCTGAATTAATTGTGTGTCACTTCACACTGCAATGCTTAAGTTGTGTCCTCAGGCGCACAAGGATTTGGATTCAGAGGGTGATGCTTTAGTTGCATTCGTGTCTGGGTCGATTTGTTTCTTCTGGGGCATTGCATCCTGTCCTGTGTTTGATTTACTCTGTGTCTGGCTGCTTTGTGCTTGGGTTAGGCCTTGCTGGGTTGGGTTTGTGTCCCTGGCAATGAGTAGTTTGCAGCCCAGGCAGCTCTCAGCTTTCCTGGGTCTCAAGGAGAGCTTGGAACTCTGCAAATCTGAGCCCTAAAAGTAGGAATGCTTTTGCCTTGGCAATTTCAAATAAATCTTGATAAGATCAGAATATGTAACAGATGCTGAAACTCCTAGGGGGGAGTTTTATATAGCTCATTTTATCTAGAGACAAATACCTTTCCATTAGTCTATCTTCTTACCAGTGGAATAGGAAGGCAAGACAAAAAGTGCTTCTGATGAGTTGATCTTATCAGGATTTCACTCTGACTCTCCAGCTTGCATGTTTGCTGCTGCACTTGGCTCTGCTGGTGTCCAGCACACGTACACCACCAGCTCCATTCCAGCTTTCCCTTCCTTTCTGCCTCTGTCATACCAGATACTTCCAAAATGCAAATGATTTTCTCTGTCTGAAAGGGAACTGGCAAGTTGTTTTGACTGTACACAGGTTTTTGTCTCTTAAATAGATCAATGTTTGTGTAGCTGCTTAATCTGCTTTGTTTTATCTGTGATTCTTCCTCTGGGGCAAGTAGTGCCCCAGCTGTAACGTAAGGAAATCTCACTCCTATGGCATGTTCCATTAAACCCCAAATGTGCTGTGTCTTCTGCAGATCCCAGGAGTCATTTGCAAGGTTTAGCATATCTAATTAAGGCAAGATCATTATACTGGCAGTATAGAAATTCAGGTTTTAAAGCAAGATTAAGACATGGGTGTTCAAAGCTGATAACTCCTTTGAAATAACTCTGTGGAATATTGCAGTGGAGTATCTCTCCTTAGGCAATTGAGGGTGGGATCTGGATATAGAACCACAGAGTCTTAGGGTGATTGTTTTGCTCTTGTTTCAGCTCTTCCCTTTCTGTCAGTGTTGTTCTCTCCTGCCTCGAGTGCTTCCAGAGGTACCAGGAGACCTAGTTGAGACCTTGCTAAGGAGCTGCATAGAGAGCAGGATAACACCAGTCTTAGTTAAACCCTTGGCCTTGGCAGCTCTTTCCTAATATTCCAGGTGCTCAGGACATGCCTGATGCCTTCTCAGAGGGCTGAGTTGCATCATAACATGTCTTCCCTCCTGTGCCCCATCACAAATGTCACTGATGTTGTACCTTCAGAAAGTTTAGCTATCTCAAACATTTCCATGTACCAACTGCTCTGGGGATAAAGGATGTTACAATTATTTTGGTAGCCCTGAATATATGGTCTGATGCAGCTTATTGAGCAGTAACCTGACCTGTGTGCTCGGTGGTGATGGAGTGAACATCCCATGACTTGCTGGATGGTTTTGGGGTAGTGGGTGGGTTTGGTTGCACATGGGAGATTTGGATGTTCACAAGTCTCCACTTAACTACACTGAAATTATTCCTGTTTCCAAACTGGGCAAAAAGTGCTTAGTGGTGGCTCTTCCTTTAGGTGCAGTGAGTTGGGTTTATGTTAATTGCTTAGAATTCAGGAGAGGAGGTTGGTAATGCCCCAGGAAGGTTGTGCCAGTGCGTGCAGTGAGTACATCACACAGCACAGAGGTCCAACCCACTGTTGCATGCGTTACTGGAGATGTGATATCTGACAAGAAACTGATGTTTTGCCTTGATGCCTCATGCCCTCCTGCTCTCCCTAACGCTCTCTTTGTCTCTCTCTCTCTCTTTCTCTCTCTCTGGATTTTTTGTGTATCCATTTCTTTTAGAAAATGAGTGACTTTCTCTCCCGAGAGGATGTGGCTGCAGTGCCAGAGAGGAGCAGTGTTATCACTGGCTTTGCATGGGAGGGCTCAAAGCAGTTGGTAGCTTTTAGTGAGACCCCAGTGCCACCTGCCTCAGAGCCTTCTCCCAGCCTCCACTATGGTGCTTCCTCCCTAAGCAGCGAGGAGGAGGAGGAGGAGGAGGCAGCAGCTCCCAACCTCCCCACGAGCGAGGAGGACCTGAGCTGTGCACAGGGGGTTTGTGTGGATGTGGAGGAGGACTCGGAGCATTCTGAGCCAGAGCTTCCCCCCAGCCCTGCTGCCCCTCCCCAGCAGCCCTGGGGAGAAGAGGAGGAGGTGGCAGAGGATGGTGAAGACAGATTTGCCTTTAGAAAGCCAAATGGCAAATGTCACGACTCAGATGCTCCTAACAGGCTGCCGGAGGTCATTCGCTGCTTCCAGGTAGTGAGTCCCAGTGCCTGCACCCCAGCCCTGCCTGCCTTTGGAGTGGGAGCCAAACACTGCAGCAAGCAGATGCCACAGCCTGGAGAGGAGTTGGGTTTGCTTGGCTTGGACTCCTGCTTGGAGCTAAGAGCTGGTGAATCCTCACAGCAAACCTGTCTCGATTTCTCTCTGCATTAAACACCGTCACCCTTTGCCCTTCCTTGCTCAAAGCATCCCGTGGCATCCCCACGAAAAGGCAATATTTAGGCTCCAAAACCATGTTGTCTTAGCTCCTTAAGGATTTTGCTGGCTCCTGCTGGAACTGCAGCTGAGCCTCAGCCCAGCAGAGCAAATTTGAAGTGCTGCCAACATGTTCCCTCTGTGCTCCCCACCATGGGGAGTGTTTGTATCTCATGGAAGGTGTTTTTGCCTGCTTCAGTGTTGATGTTGCTTTTGGTTCAGTAGATGTCCAGTTCCCCTGCTAACAATCACGGTGGCATCTGGCAGGTTTGGGGATGGTGAGCAGAATTCCAGTCCTCTGGGAAAGCACTGGGTCTGAACTAACTCTGTCTTCTTCTGGATGATCATCAGGTGGTGGAACAAGTGATTTTTCTTCCCCCTTCCTTATTTCTCTTTCTGTTTTATCTGACATTGATTTAATAAAAGTTAAAGATCTGATGAGGGTTTTTTTTTAATAGTCCAGAGTTTCACTTGCAGTCAGGATAAAGCTGCTCAGCTGTGATCAGGTCTTTGTGTGCCCAGGGTTGGTGTTAATCCTGACATTGTCATCAGCAGATGAGGGTCATCTTCTACTGGCAGCTGGCAATGAGCTTCTGGTAATTAGAAAGTTAAGAATCAGTGGAGACAGTGTCTCTGTGGTGTTGTGACACACCAGTTAAACCCTTAATGCCTCGTTTGGGCTGCCCAGAGGCCTCGGTGTGGGGAAGGGCTGGAGGATTTTGCTGCCTGGCTAATCCTCACGCCTGATCTCTGCCCTCTAAGCAGTGTGTCATTCCAGAGACTTAAACCCAAAGATTTCCAGGCTGACCTTGGTTCCCACAGTGCTTTTATCAGATCAGTGTCAGAACACTTGCCAGCAGCACGGTCAGGCTGTGGAGATGGGAACTGGGTGTTGACAAGATGTTTTTAACCCTGTCTCACAGCCCCCACTAGTGAAGACACAGACTGTCACCATCTCCGACGTGTCCAGCGCTGTCAAAAGTGAAATCCCCACCAAAGAAGTCCCCATTGTCCACACAGAGACTAAGACCATCACCTACGAAGCTGCACAGGTAAGGTGTGTTCTGATTCATTTTCCAGGGGCTTGGTTGAACTCAAGGAAGCCCTTTTGTTCCCGAATCCTGAGGATGAGGCAGCAGCACCTGCCTTTCTCCACGCAGCACAGAGGTTAACTGATGCTGTGGACCCTCTTTCCAAGTGCATCTGGTATTTTTAGAGGAGCAGTGGGTTTGCTATCCCTGAAGAGTAATTAATATTTTCAGGATGTATATGCAAACAGAATTTATCTTCAGCCACTGGTGGTTTTGAGATGGAGATTTCACTGTACAGTGTTAACCTGACTTGGCCTTTTTTCTGTCCTGTTCTCCTGAGCTCTCCTTGCTGTTTATGCCTCTTCACAGCTTGGTTTATAAATTATTTGAGTGTCCTTTAGGTTTCAAGGCTGAAATGGTTGTTGAACATCAGAAGTTTTGTATAGAATGCAGCTAGACTTGAGTATCTGGTGATGGGAAACTAAAGATGTTAGTGGAGCAATATCAGCATATGCAAGTGATATGACTCTGCCAGTGCCTCACCACCCTTCCAACCAGGAATTCCTTCCCAATATCCCATCTATCCCTGCCCTCTGGCACTGGGAAGCCATTCCCCCTTGTCCTGTCCCTCCAGGCCCTTGTCCAAAGTCTCTCTCCAGCTCTCCTAGAGCCCCTTTAAGCACTGGAAGGGGCTGTAAGGTCTCCCTGGAGCTTCTCTTCTCCAGGCTGAACAATTCCAGTTCTCTCTGCCTGTTTATGTGTTTGGGAATTTGGAACCTGTGTTAGCTTGACTTTGCCATAAGTGATTGTTAGCAGCAGTCCATGCTCTGCTGCTGGAGTGCAGTGGCTGTGGGTTATCAGCTGGGGTGTGGGTATCCCATGGACCACAGAATTTGGGATTCCCAAGCTGTTGGCTGTGTGTGCACTGGGATGTGATGTGCCATGAGATTTCTTCCAGTCTGTGGAAAATGGTCCCACCTTGTGGTAACTCCAGAAATCGTCCCACTGCCAAGCTGGGGACATGGCCAGCATGGCCAGGATGACTTAGCTTAGGATGTTGGGCAGCCCTTGTAGGTTGTGATCCGAGAATCAGGGCTAAAAGTTGTTCCTGGTTCAGCAAATACCTGGATGTTCTGCAAAGCATAAAGTGAGGGATGTGCAAGGTGCTGTCTGTGGGGAGGAAGGGTGACAAGTACCTTCTGAAGCAGGTTGTGCTCTTGGCTTTGTGGATCTCCATGGATGCAGGCAGGTGGACTTTGGGATCAGTGTCTGCACTGGGCTCCCTTTGTGGTCCAAGCAGGAGGGGCATGGCCAGCAGTGTGTCCAGATTTGGTGCATCCCACCCCAGTCTGAGAGTGTCACAGGTCCTCTCTGGAGCATTCTGTGGATCTGTGCTTTTCCAGCCTGAAAGTCCAGGGATTTTCAGCCTTCAGCCCTTGTGCAGCTGGGCACAGGTTGGCTGGCTCTGACCTGTGATCCATGATGGAGAGGAGCTTCTGTCCTTGGATTGCATCCTGCTCTGGTGATGTGGAGCCCCTGTTCCTGCCCACACTGCCCACAGACTGATGGCCTGTTCTTGTGTCCCACAGACAGATGGTGGCAATGGGGATTTGGACCCTGGCATCCTGCTGACTGCCCAGACCATCACTTCAGAAACCACCAGCAGCACCACCACCACCCAGATCACCAAGGTAACACCAGGGAACACCAGAAAACAACAGCTACAACAGCCTGATGGAGAGTTGGGCAGGGTGGAATAATAAGGAAAAAAAACCCTCATGAGAATTCCTCTCAAAAACCATGATTAATACCAGGATCAAAGCAGGAGAGTCCCAGGTGGGCAGGGTTAGGCCTGGGTGATGGTTGATTGCAGCACAGTCCTTGGACATGAGCTGTGGGACATGAGGAAGGAGCTGTACTGTGAGGAAAAGCTCCTCCCTGGCTCAGCTGTAAGAAAATGACTCTTTGACAGGTTTTCTTTGAGCAGCAGCAGTTTCCCCTCGTGATTCTGATGCTGTGGTACGACAGCAGGGTTGGGTGACACTATTTTTGGATCCTGTCTTTAGACAGCAGCCCCAGTGCACTCAAATTCCTCTGCACTTCTACACTAACAGCAGCTTTCCCTTCTGTATTAGACTGTAAAAGGTGGAATTTCAGAGACACGGATTGAGAAGAGGATTGTCATCACAGGAGATGCAGATGTAGACCATGACCAGGTAGGAACGAGGATGTGATCCAAGAGAGCTTCCCAGAGCTGGCACACTCAGGTTGCCTTTCAACAGGCAACTTCACTAGAAAATGACCCAGGGGAACTTTCCTGGGTTAGAAATAAAACTTCCAAACTGATATGTTTTTAAGCTGTGGCTGCTCCATCCCTGGAAGTGTTCCAGGCCAGGTTGGATGCGGCTTGGAACAACCTGGGGCTAGGGGAAGGTGTCTCTGCTCATGGCAGGAGGTGGAATGAGATGAGCTTTAAGGTCCTTCCAACCTAAACCATCCTGTGATTCAATGATTCTATATCAATCATAAATTTCCTTTTTGACATGATGCAGCTGGGCCAGCCAAGCTGAATTCTGCTCTGCAACTGGTGTTGGCAGCAAAGTTTGGGTTCCAGAATTGGTTTGGGAAAAATGGCAGTTTTTAAAGCAAATCCATAAAAATGTGAAATAAAAGTTTTCATTGACATCTGGCTAAGCTGCATTGATTTTGTCCTAACTTTAAAGCACTCTTGCTGCTGTGTAGTGCCAGAAGTCGTTTCAGAGCACTCAGCACCTGCATTAAATCTCATCAGCTTTATATGAAACCTTTCTGATGAGTCAGCCTCATTGGCCTCTTGGTGTGTTGGAAGTGATGATTTTGTCATCAGAGAATTATACTTTGCATTTAAATTTAGTTGCAAGTATCGTGGGGGTGGAGAATATTCTTATGACAAGAACTAAGTTTATTAATTCCAACAGAAAATGTCTGAGATGGTGTCTGAAATGTGCTCATCACACTTGCTGGAGGAATAAACAGGGTTTGCTTCATTGCTGTCATCCATCTTCTGCCATGGGGCAGTGGAGAGATGGGGGGTATGGTTAAAAAGCAGTTTTTCCTTTCAGAAATGATGTATTAACACCAAAAGTCACCAAAGTGAGCAACTGAAGTGTTGAGGGCAGTTTTGGGCATCACAGTTTAAGATCTAATGGTGTTAGAGTTTCCAAAGGAGGGACATGGAGATGGTGAAGGACCTGGAGGGGCTGAGGAAACTTGGTGTGTTCAGCCTGGAGAAGAGGAGGCTGAGGGCAGAGCTCATTGGGTTCTTCAGCTTCGTCCCAAGGGGCAGTGCAGGGACAGCTCCATCTCTGGGACCAGCGGCAGGACCCATCGCTGGGGCCTGTGTCAGGGGAGGGTTAGGCTGGAGATTAGGCAAAGGTTCTTTCCCCAGAGGTGTTTGGGCACTGGAACAGGTTTAGGTTGGATATCAGGACAAGGTTCTTCCCCCAGAGGTGTTTGGGCACTAAACAGCTCCCCAGGGCAGTGGGCACAGCCCCAAGGCTGACAGAGCTCCAGGAGTGTTTGGCCAATGCTCTCAGGCCCAGGGTGGATTGTTGGGGTGTCCTGGGCAGGAGTTGGGCTGGATGATCCTCATGGGTCTCTTCCAGCTCAGGATGTTCCATGATTCTATGAAGTGGATCCACTTTTGGTTTTCATTCTTCAGACCTAGAAGCAGGCTCTCCTGCCCCTGGGGGTGGTGTGTGCTGTGCTTTGCCATCCTCTGACCCCTCTGACCTGTGCTCTCCTGTGCTCTCTTGCAGGTCCTAGCGCAGGCGATCAAGGCCGCGAAGGAGCAGCACCCAGACATGTCGGTGACCAAAGTGGTTGTGCACCAGGAGACTGAGATTGCAGAGGAGTAGTCAAGCTGTGTGAGTAGAGACACCACCTACAAGTGAGGGGTGGGGGCTGCTCCCCCCTCCTGGGGCAGGGGGTAGGAGCTCTGTGCACACAAGGTTTGGCTAAATATGGGCAAGGTTGAAGTAAAATGCTGATCGTTTGCTGGTGAGTCCTGCTCAGGCTGTTCCTCTTAGGCCATTTGAGGTCTAATTTGAGTCACAAATACACACTAATCCTGCTGTGGAAATGAGCCAGAATTGGTTACAAGCTACACAGCTCCTGCCATGAGGTTGCTTTGCCTCTCCAAACACCTGTGATGTGCTGGCAGCACACTGAGCTGTAGGTGTCACATAGACCTCTGCCCAGATCTGTGCCAGGTAACTCCTGAGCTGGACACCAACCTTCCCTGGAAAGATCCCTTTTCTGCAGTTTTGAGGAGTTTGGGAAGGAGCTTCTTGAGGAATTCAGGAGTTCTGCCTGTGCCTCAGTGCTGTAAAGCCCATCCTGCCCCATGCCAGTGATCATGGAATCTCAGAATGGTTTGGGTTGGAGGAACCTTAAGGTTTATCTCATCCCACCTCCTGCCATGGGCAGGGACACGTTCCACCAGCGCATGTTGCTCCAAGCCCCATCCAACCTGGCCTGGAACACTTTCCAGGGATGGAGCAGCCACAGCTTCTCTGGGCAAGCTGTGCCAGAGCCTCAGCACCTCACAGGGAACAATTCCTTCCCAATATCCAACCTAAGCCTGTTGTAATTGTGATTCCATTCCCCCTTGTCCCATCCCTCCAGGCCCTTGCCCAAAGTCCCACTCGAGCTCTTCTGGAGCTCCTTTAGGCACTTCCCACCTGCCATTGATGGTGACTCACTTATTTCAGTTCATCCCCTTCAGGGCAGCAGGTTCCTCTCTCTCCCAGCAAGCTGCTGTCAATAGCTGTACCTTACCCAGTTCCTCTCTTCCTAGGAAACCTTCCTGCCAGCCACAACACCAGGAAAAAGAAACCCAGCAAAACTACCAAGAAACTACCTGGAGCACAAAGACCTCGGATTTAAGACTTGACACTCAGAGACATTCATATCATTTATTAGGAGTTGCGCTTTGACTTGGGATTTTTCCAGATTCCACTGGATCTTATTTGGACATAGGGTTTTGTTTTGTTGGTTTTTGGTTTTTTTTTTTTACTCTCTCTCTCTCGTGACACAAGTATGCCATATTTCTAACTGTACTGAGTATTTTTTACAGGTTTTCAATTTTGCATTCCCTCTCACACAAAGCCTCTTCAGACACAGCCCCCTCACCTGCCTCCCAGGGCTCCCTGTAACTCCTCCTCCTCCTCCTCCTCATCAGGGATCATGGAGCTAAGCCACATCCCTGCGTACTCCAAGTGCAAGATCCAAGCTGTGGGTCCTGCTGCCAGGAGAGTCAGTTTCAAGAGTCAAACTTCAGTTTTGTGCAGCTTTTCTGATTGCCTCTGGATTATTCTTTCAGCCCTTGGGAGCTCCAGGTGCCACCCTGAGCTCCCTCCCCACTGGGTCCCAGGCCCCAATGTGTGAGCACAGTAGGGTTTTGTGGTGTAGCCTATGCACAGCTGAATAGTTGACTAGATTTAAGGACTACTGGAAGTTGCTTCAAGTATCTTATACTGTGAATTTTAGAGCTTTAAGAGGACTGTGGTAGCATCTCACCTTCCTCCCGTGTGTCTCTGCTGAGTGCTCCCCACCTGTTTGTGTTTTCTAGATGCCATGAAATTAAAGAGCCCTTAGGAGTGTGTGTTTAAGGCGTTTGGACTCGGGATGCTATTCAGGTAGGCTTTTGCAGCATTCACAGGAACTGATTTTTTTTCAGTGTCATAGTTTTTCACTTGTTTGTGGTCATGATTTTTAACTAGGGAGGTGTTTTTTTTCTTTTTAAGTCATGGGTTGGGGTTTTTTTTTTCCTCCCCTCACAGTGCTATTTAAAGCTGAACACGTTACCCATCTCCCAGGGCATGTATCCTACTATCATGGAATTGAAACTCCTTTAGACAATCCTTCCTAGGCCTGTAAGCTGTATTGGGAGAGGCTGAACAAGGAATTTGAAGAGGTGGTGGAGCCAAACCACATGGGAAGTGCTGACACTCCTTCCACTCTGGCCTGAGGGTCTGCACTTGGCTTTGTGACCACCTTGCTGGAATGAAACACCAGGGTGAGTGTCTGTATCCCTAGGCTGAGCTTTCAGACCCCCAGGGCCAGCTCCAGTGTGGAGGAGGTGACCAGAAAACATCATTTTGGGGGCTGAAGGTGCTTTTTCTCCCCAGCCCTGTGGACTGAGCTCCCACTGATGCTCTTTGAGCTTTGTGGGAATGTTCTAATCATGGCCTGGTTTCTCCTGCCAGCATTTAAATTCAAACAGCAAAAAAAAAAACCAACCACCCCAACCAAGCTCTGTGAAGAGTCTGCCCAGACACTTGTGAACACTTTAGTAGACTTTGAGATTGTGATTTATATTTTTTTTTAAATGTATA
>NW_008652141.1:70040-88397 GCF_000695815.1 Acanthisitta chloris | reverse complement strand
CCCTCAACCTGCCAAGCGGACTGGGGCATTACAGTGCATAACAAGAAGAAGGGAGAAATTAGGAGAACTTGAAGTCTTGACGTATGAAACTGATGGATCTTAGAAATGGCAGACCAGTTTGCATTGGTCTGTGGATCCAGGATATTTAGTGAAAATACTTCATTTTTCTCCTGTGGGATTTGCATCAAGCCTTCAATTAAAACATATGGTTCATCCCTCTTTAGTTGAACACAGGACTGATTCCCAGACGGATGGAAATGATAATTTTCCTCATCGTATCTCTGTAGCACCTTCAAGTTAAGGTT
Source organism: Acanthisitta chloris (assembly GCF_000695815.1). NCBI lineage: Eukaryota > Metazoa > Chordata > Aves > Passeriformes > Acanthisittidae > Acanthisitta > Acanthisitta chloris. Next base: position 88,092 of record NW_008652141.1, on the reverse strand, counting down.
TACAGTCAGTGAAAAATGAATGTGAATGGTGCTTGCATGTTCACATACACAGTTCTAAATGTGTTGCCCTAGACACATAAAGTAGAAATCCTGTATTGAGCACAGCTGCAATTAACCTTATGTAGTATCATCATCATTTTGCCTTCTGCCATATGACAGAAGGTAACACTCTGTTCCCTTGTGTTGGAGTCATTACTCACCACAGATGTACATAGATGAAGGGTGATGTGCCAAATTGATCATCAGATTTATCAGAGCCTGCTTGGTGTCACTGAGTTTGGTACTGTAACTATAACTATGCATTAGATAAACACAGTTTCTGATGGCAAAAGTGATACAATGATAACATCATAAATGGGTTCTAAAAGGTGGGGAACAGGCTACCTTGGGAATATCTTGGTACCATAAAAGGCAGCTTGGAAAAATAAAGAGGAAGTACTGCTTAGGATAGTCTGGGAAGAAAGGAGAAATCTCAACTGCTGAGAAATCACTATGCTTGCAGTGCTTTCTGTGGGGTTTAGCTTATTAAAAGAAAAAAAAAAGAACATTGCTATCATTGGATCTCTGGCATCTTCCAAAGGAAAAACCAACAAAATAACAAAGTAGACCTTTTTTATGGGATGAGAATCTACTTTCTCTGCACAGAAGCAGATGTCTTTGCTGGTGAAAAAAAGAATACCTTAGACACTATATAAAACTCTAAAGATAATGAATTGTTACTAGGAGATTTAAGTTTATTTATGCTCGAAAAGATTACCTTGAGAGTTTATTTCATGGGAGAGATATGTGGAGCTGTTGTATGCCATAGCAGTGTGTGGCTGATTTTAAGGAGTGAGAATGACTAGAAATAATAGGAAATAAGAAGATAGTTACACAAAAAGTTAAACAAAATAAATGACCCTTGTTGGTAAGTAAAATGAGTTTTTAAATTTAGTTGTGTTTGGCAGCAAAACACGAGCAGATATTTGAATACTAATAGTCCTCATCTGTCAAGAAAACCCTCAACTGTTTAATATCTTGAAGGTAACACATACCTAACCTCAGAGACCTTAGATGTGTTTTCATCCTACACTAATGCTGATCTTTTCCTTATACAATAGTGTATCATTAGACAGACACAAGGCACTATAATGGCTTACATTTTTAAAGTTCCTTTGGTACAAAATTATATGTATATCTCAAATATTCTCTTAAGCCTTACTAATCATTTACATGAAGGCCTCAGTCTTAAAAAAAATGACAGACGTATAATTTCTTGTTTCCTCTAATCAGTGAGGGATTCATTTTTTTCAGTATTGCACTCAGAGTGATGAAAATAAATTGAGGCTGTGAGTTTGGAGTTTGAGAACTAATAAGTATCATCTCCTACTGCATCTCAGTAAACAAATTATGTAAAATTTCTGGTATAGCTAAGAGAACAATGTGTCTAGATGTTCTCTTTTTTTAATTTTAAAAGTGAAAAGCACCATCTTTAAATCCACATTTTAACATTTTCATTATGAAAAATATCATAACAAGAATTGTGGACATTCATGACTGAGAACTTTCTTTTATCTTGTCTTTACCTCAAGCTGCTGTTAGAATTTGAACAGAATTTTTTCCCCCTGTTGCAAACTCTTCTTTCCCTGAGGGAGGAAAAATAAAAAATTTAAATCTACAACTTGTTCCAATGTAAAACTAGGTCATTCAAATTCACTGGTCCTTGTTTGGGAAGGAGAATATCTTAATCTCCTCGTGTATCTATTTCATTACTAGTCAATATAAAACACAGGAATAATCTAAAAAGATTGCAACACCAAACATATTCTTCCTGGAAAAGATAAGGGTTTATGCATCCTCCTATTCAAACAGAAAACCCCATACACTGGTGGTGAAACAATTTTATTTGGTATTTAGGAATCCAGTTTTTTAAATAAAAAAAATCAAAAAATCAAGTAAAAAATCATTGTTCCTGGCCTTTCACTTCTTTTTGAAATATCCCTAGAAAAAATAAAAGATACAATGTGCCATAATTTATAATTTCAGAATTTTTTAAGTTTTACTATACTTACAGAATGCAGAATTCTTTCTATAAAATGTTCCCTAAAGAGCACAGTTAATAAAAGTAAATTAATTGTTTACAGAGGTGTTTACACAATATGAAGTTTTATACTAGTTTAATTAATCAGTGGAAGAGGCATATTACATGCAAATCTCCTACCTCTGACCACCCAGACTCTGCAGTGAAGAGTTACTTATTCATGCACCTAACTTGCTCAGTTCTATGTTTGGTGGCAATTTATTTCTCAGTACTATGTGTGCAGAGACTCTAAGTTTTCTAGTAAATGAACCTTAGAAAATAAGTAATATATTTTCATTTAATAGGGAAGAACAAAATCATCTATTGTGGGTATTAATTAGATCCTTATGGTTCCTGTTATTATGTTGTGTGAGACAGAAGACTCAAAAGTTACAGATTTTGTCAGTCTGGCCTTTCAGAGGCCCTTGGAGTGAATGACTTATCTGCAATACCAAAATAGAGAATGAGAACAGGAAGTTACAGCATAATGGGAAGAGGATGAACTATTCCAGACAAATTGTATTCAATGGAGTAGTGCTAAGAAGAAACATAACCTTTATGTTATAAAAAATGCAGGATTGCTCCTAACTCAGCCAAACTATTCTGGCAGAGGTCATTTTCCATCTTTCTACAGCATATGCTTATGTTAACAGGTTTATATTTTCTTACATATACAAAGACAGTTAGAAATACCAGTTCAGCCTAGAAATTAGCTACATCACAGACAGGACTTGTTAGAAAATCAACATAGGGCTTAGTGATCTGGAAATGGGTAGTAAGGATTGGAGTACACAGGAATGCATTTGTCTTAACACCAGTGTTTGGGTTCTTATTTGAAAGCTTCCAAAATTCAGATGTTTTTTGATCAACTGTCCTTATTTGGCCACCTACACAATAGGTGCCCAAATATAAATGTCTAAAGAATAGATGCCTTAGAATTTATTTAAGAACCTAGATGACAGTGTTGAGGACAATAATCTTAAGCTTCCAACTTCTGTGTGTCAGGCAAAAGAAAAGCAGTCAGAGCTTACTGAAGGCAATAATGATGGATGTGAGAACACCCAAGGAGTAGATTATTTGGGATCTGTAAAGAGCTTTAAGTTAAACTACTACATTTTTGTCACCAAAATGGACGATGTTTGAAAGAGAGGACACAGCTTTGTAAGGACCTAATGTATGCAAGACAAAGCTTATAGTTAATGCAAATAAATGCAAATATTACTTTTATTCTTAAGAGTATGTAAAATAAACCGATTTCCAGTAATACTGTTGAAGCAGAAACAGCAAGTGTGCTCTATCTAAAAAGTAAAAGTTGAAGTGCTCAGTAGACATCATGTCCTACCAAGCTGATGTAGATAAATGCAATATGCATGTTATAATGGGCAAAGCAGGTTAATTTTCACTTGTTGCAGCATCTTTGAACCTCCTAGGAGATGTCCAGTGACAGACTGTTACAAAATGTCATCTGACAGAAGACAGAAATGCTCCTTGCCTGAAGAACTCAATGTGCTTCTCTTACCTGAGACATTCAGAAGTGTGTTTTAGAAAACTACACAAATAAAAAAAAGAAGGAAAGCAAAGAAGTAGAGGAAGAATAGCAGAAATCAAGATAATCTTGTCAAAATATGCAAGGAAGACAGAGCAGGATAGTTTGCTTATGCTCACATGTGGAAAGGTTCAGCTATAACTTTTTTAAAATCAGGATATCAAATGGGGGCACATGTCACACAATACATGACTGGCAGAGTACAAGGGGCCTGTTAATCTGACAGTTGATCTACTCACTCAGTAATTTTGTGTCTCACTCCTGAACATTAAGTACTCATGGCATGGAAAGAAACATGCAGCCCTGTCTTGAAAGATGGTTTGTGCTAAAATGTGTTCAGCTATTTTGAATTGGGGTGTATGTGAAAATCATGGGTGGTCTAACACCAGTTTGAGTGAAAAGGTTTGTGTCATAAAATCAATGACTGTAGATTACTGCTAGTAGGAAAAACTTGTTAGTCATAGTGGTCAGAGATGCACTTTGAAATGTCTATGGAGTTTAATCTATTTTCTTAACCCCCTGAGTGTCTGGTCTTCCTAATGCATACAGCAAAATGCCTACAATTTACCAGTGGATCACTAGGTGAATACCTATCTCAAGAGCTCTTAAGAGCTCTTCCTTACTAATTGACATAAGTGGTTGGTATATTGCTTTAGAGCAAAAAAGGACTTCGGGCCCAAATACAATCAGGTCAGTCTGGCTCCACTGTGTTGTTATTTGTTTGCTAGAATGCTTTCCTGGCCATCTTTGAGCAGCTAAGGTAGTAATTTTTAGAGGAAATCATAAGTCCTTCCACCTTTCAAGACTTGCTTCACTACAGATAGGCCCTAGTGGTTTCCAGCTATCCTGTGTAGTGGTATGATGTAGGTATAGTGCTGTCCTATAGTAAGCATCTGTAGAAATCATGGATTTGGTTCTTTTATGAGTTTCCTGCAAGAAAAAAGTAGGTGTCCAAATCTGATGGTGAGGTTCAATGATCTCAGGACAAGGACATGAAATGCTTTGAAATATTTTAGTTTTCTATTTTTTTTGAAAATAACTCCTATGTAGAGAGTAGGACAGTAATAATAACAGCTAAGAGGGGGTTTTGGCTTTTGTGCAATTTTAGTGTGTATTATCAAGGCCATTATAGGGAAGCTGTTTCTCCTTCTGCCATTGAGAATCTAAGCAACAATATAACCAATGACTAATGCAAGAGGACAATTACTGGTTTCATCAGTTGTCAATTGAAGCCATATGTTCCAGACACTAGAGAGGTGCTAAGTGATGCACTAGTAATTCAGATGCAGATGAAACATCTTTCATGGTATAACCTTCATGCAGGGAAATGATACTTGTTTTACAACTAATCAACACATCTATTTGTGTGTGGGTGAATGACTTTTCAGGGGTGAAGTTTAATATATCAAGTTTTTCATTTTTGTTGTTAAAAAACTAATCTCAAGTAATACTTTTTTGTATAGTATATATTTTTATATATGTATAAACTCTTATGTATCTGATGAATCTTTAGTGTCATGGAATATGAAAGCTTAGTCGTTGTAATTAAGTAAGAAATAAAAATATGAACAAATGCCAGTCAGGTTAGGTATCTTTTACCTGCTGCTTTTGAGGACACAGCAGTGTGGTTTGAATGGTTTCGTATTCTTTCTGCCTGACAATAAATTCCTTGAGAGTTACATAGGGTAATAAAGACACATGTTGCCTTGAAGATTATTAATTGCAAAGCAGTAACTGCTGTAGAGGAAAAGGAGCTAGTAGTTAAGGGCATAAGCAGTACTCGAATTTTTTCATTTACTCTGTTAATTGATGATGGTACTTAGCAGCAAATCCAACTGTATCACAACCATTTTTGTATCCTCTATTGGAAGATTTCTAGTGCAGTGCCTCAATGCGGTATTTTAATGCCATGGTAAAGAATTCTGTCTAGGTCCATGATCCATGTGTGCTTTCCACATGCATTTTCACCTGTTAAATGGTATACACGATCATATAGCTGGTGTGTGGGTTAGGGTAAAACAGGATAAAGGTCTCTTGCTGAAGCAGTCAAACCCAAAGGAGAGCCTGAGCCCTTCACAGGAAGCTCAAAGAAAAGCCTTTCCTCTGCATTTAATAGAGAAACTGAAATTTTTTTTCCGTTCCTCTGCATTTAATAGAGAAACTGAATTTTTTTCCCACTGGCTGTTGCTGACAGTCCCACCCTATCTCACACCCCCATTAAGCTTTCTGTGCAGCAGATCATTTTTATTTCGAGTAAGGCTTCCTATCACCTTCTCCATTAAAAATGGAGAAAATAAATCCTCTTTCCATCATAAGGCAGGGTACATCTTAACCTCTCCCTGGGTGGAAAGCTGACCACTAATCCTGTGTTGTTCTGTACTTGTTGATTACTTATCAGTCTTCTCCTTACTTACCACCCTGAATCTATAGGGCAGTCACATTACCGATGGCTTGGAAGCTTAGTCTGCTGATGAATGTGACTTTGGGGAAGATAGTGTGATTTCTGAGCCTGGGAAAGGCTCTGAGTGTGTCTGGGGGGGTTATGAGAAGGGAAATTAGTGAATGGGAAAACTAAGGACCTTAATGTAACTTTAATGTATTGCATAGTTTCTCTATGTAAATGCCTGGCCATCCTTCCTGCGTAGTGAACACATAATTTTGAGTTGGGTGTTTGAATCATTTCCCCCTCAAGGAAGCCCTAAATGTTAAAAGCTTGAGGGGGATGGAAAATGTTTTTATTCTCCTTGATCTAGTACTTAATGGTGTTTAAAGTGATACCACCACACCAATATTAAATATCATGAGAATGAAATTTAGTATGTTCTTGAGTTTGGGATATTTTTAGCATGCATTCAAGATATGTAAATAATAATGGGGAAAAAAACAATTTCAAAGCTGTCAACATTATTTGACAAAAAAAAGCAGTATTTTGCTTTAGTGGTTAAATTTTTGCACCTTGAAAAAAGAGACCCACCAAGGTGTCTGGGGAAAAAAAAGGACTTAAACACATTTAATATCTTTTTCATTCGTCAAAGTGATTTCTGAAATACAAGGTGGGCCAAATTCATCTCTGGTGTAAATCTATTGAGTTTAGAAAGGAGAGTGAGTAAAGTAAATCCAACTTATTGTTGACTCATTTCTCTGTGGATATTAGTAAAACTGGAAATACAGAAAATTTGCTAGATTAGTTGTTAACTGTTCTGATTACTGTCAAAATCACAGCCATAGTAATTATGTACATTGATCGTCCAGGGGATTTTAGTATAGGGACAGCAAATCAAGTCTCAAGCTTGTATCAGGGGAACCATCTTTCTAGCAAGAAAGCTGTTTGGTTTTGTATGAGTACACTTTCTTTTAAAGCTGTGCATTCACTTATTAAATGTAATTGCTATTTCAGAGGCTGATAGAAATAAAATTAACATTTCATAAACACTTGTGGAAATGAAAATCCAAAAATTGACTCGTGCCAACGCAAACATCAAAGCTGTTGAAGCCTCTACTTAAAAGAACAGCTGCTGGCAAAGTTATGTTGTCATCCTTGAGAGAAAGACAGAGATTCATTATCCCATACAAACTCCCTTCTAGCTGTTGGCTGACTTTTCTTTAAGATTCATCATAGATTTAGGCGCTCTATCAGTTGTTACTGATTACCATACAAGTTCTCTTTTCAAGTTACTGTTCAGAATGAAAGCTTTTGCTTCTATCCTACTGACCTCATTAACAAAAAGATAGACCTAGTGGGAGGTGTTTAGCTGTGATAGCTGTGAAAGGATTTCCTCTGATTGAAATTTCAGCGTAGGTGTGACTGTGCAACTAACTTCAGACATGAAAACAATCCAAATACTCTGGAAAATCCCAATTACTCTTGGTCTAATCTGACATGTTCCACTCACTCTCTCACTACAGCCAACTCTCAGACTGCAGTCCAAACCCATCTAAATGAGGTGGTTCTGCACTGCTAAAATAGTGCCATATGCTGCCAGACTCACAGAAGCTTCAGGATTAGTTTGAGCTTCACTGCCTATTCAACCTTCAACCTGCAATAACCTTGGATTTTGGTTGTAACTTGATGATCTACACTTTGAAATAAGAGTGGCATCTTGTAGGACCTCTTACATCTGAATTAATCACTCTCACATTAAAAGCTAGAAATAATTTTATTGTACAAGATATGTAATTCCTTTTGTGATCCTGAAAATTACAGTGCTGCTAAAGATGAATCTATGATGGAGCCATCACAAGAAGCCCAAGTTTATTAAAAAAGCCCTACATGTGATAACTGGACACAAGTAACTCCTCCAACCTATTTGAGTTCAGTTTAATTCTTGATATAATGTACTTGTAAAGATATGCAGAAACATGCTTTTTTCCTTCTTTTTTTTCTTTTCTCTTATTTTTCTTCAATAGTGTAAAAACGCCAGATTTTGTAAACTTAAATCTCTGGGATTATGAACTGCAATTGAACTCTCAGCAGGAGGTTACACACTGGACAGATACTGATGGGGGAATTGGTAGAAACTCCTGAGGGTGTTTAATGGGCTGCAGCACACTACAATTAGAAACTTAGCTATGGCTTATGCTGTGGTTTGATTTTTTATTTCCCCCATTTCTATCTGACTCTCAAGCTGTTGTCTTGACCAAGTCTTCCCTGCTCCTGACCTGATTGCCTACAGTAGTCCCTACACCTGACTCAGTCCATTCTTCAGCTCTAGCATTAATGTTTACTCCACCTTTCTACTTCAACTCCTGTGCTGAGTCCTGTGCATTTGTTCCTGCTCTTACTACCCTTACTCCTTCCCAATTCCTGCCTATTTTTTTTGCTCCCTCTCCACCCCATCCCCCCTTGGATTTAATCTTCGGACAACTCAGCTGCCTTGGCCCAAGTTTGAACACCAAGGAAATAACCTTTGGGCAGAACAAGTGCATAGCTATATCTGTTTGATAACTTGCCAGAACAGGGAATAGTAGAAATGTTTGTTAGATGATTCTGTGTGTCTCTGGTCACCTGTTTTATTTTAACCCAATCTTACACGTGTCACCTCCAAGGGAGCTTAAAAAAATGTTGGCAGTGCTGGAGGGAACATCATACAATGTGATCTGAGGCAGCTGTAGTTGTAAATGGAGTCAGGTCTGTTCCTGCATGTTAATATCTTCCTAACATTTCTGCCAAATCTGCAGTATGACAGCATGCTGGGAGAAGTGAATGGTAGTTCACAGACAAAAAAATTAAAACCCCTATGCTCTAATAGTCCATTCAGTGAAAGTGAATATAGGGTTTGGACACAGTACAGAATCCTGTAAAAAGCTGGATGATCTGCCCTGACTCCCATTCTTCCAGTGCTTATGGCAGAAGAAGGGCAAGTGTTCTGCTGCAGGTAGGTTTGAAGACAGCAGTATCGCAGACCTCTTTATGAGTATTAAATCTTCATAATAGCAAGTGCCTGAAGCTGTGTAGGCTATTAAGACCTCACAAGCCACAAATCATGCTATGTACTGGCCACTTTCCAAAAGCATATGGAAAAGGTGGAGGCACAAATCTGCTACCATAAGAGGTGCGGAGAGCTCTCCTTGCATGTCTACTTGCTCAATTAGCATGTGAACCCTCTGAGAGCAAAGGCAGACAACTCAACCTCAGATGTTCTAGGCTCTCTCACAGGGCTTCTTGGAGTTGTTTCAGCATGATAGTCTTTGTCAAAACTCCATGCCATCTAGCTGATAAGTACAAGGGGCCTGAACAAAGTGTACCTAGAAAAACACAACAAAAACTGCTATGAGCAGTACAGAACAAAATACATTAAAAGAAAAAGGTAATATTCTCTCATCAGTGTGTGCATATAAAGGAAAGAGCTAAGTGCAGGGAACACAGTGGGGCAAGTATAGTGTGTAATCACCAATACACAGCTGACCATCTTTATTTCTTCTGAGAGATCAGGCACTTTCTCCTGACACTGGCATAGCTCATGCTTATGAGATAGCAAACTCAGTGCCACCAGAGTTGCTATGGTGGTGTATTATAGGTGAAGTTGCTATATTCAAATGTAGGTTGTCTTAAAGGAGGGACAGGACACAGGCAAATATTTGACAGCTCAGAAAGTTTTTGAGGAAAAAAACTTCCCTAGGTTCTTCCATGTCCTTACAGAGTAGGAGGTAGTTTTACTACATATCTCGGAAGGAATTTTTTAAACAAAACGTAGCGCAACATGACAATTACTACTGTAACAGACTTTGGTATTACAGGTTTGAAAATTGAGTCCAGTGGTTCATGGTTCAGAATAACTTAATTTATTGCAGACAGTGACTATTGGTATTCCGAAGCATGAACTTAGAAATCACTTAAATCAGACATTTAATTCATACATACCTTAATTCAGTTTTTCAAACAACAGGAACTGGGATTGTTGTCTTTGTTAGAACAGCCAAGGTATAGTTGGGGAAAACAGCTTAATGGGGATAATCCTCAGAATGCTTTCTCTTGCCCCATTTCTCAAGGGGATTACATGGTCCATGGCTTTAATGAGATAATCACAATTGTTCAGATTTCTTTATTGGGGTCATATTCAACCTAAATGGCCTTTCAATTCCAATTATAGATATTAATATGGCAGTTAAAGGTCAGAAAGTGCTGCAGGCTAGGGCTTTGTCTATCCTATATAGTGGCAACCAAAAAATTGCTCTGCCAAATGCAATGAGAGGTGTTAAGACAATGGCTAAAGGTCACAAAAAAGGCTTCCATAGAATGAATTGAGCTAGAAAGACAAGCAGCTATAAATAACACTTAGTAATGTTTACATCAATTTAGTTTCAGTGATATGACTGCTTAATTGGGACATTTTGAATCATGTAAAGTCCTCTTAAATAAATAATCTTTACTCAGATTTAAGGGGAACAAATTGTTTTGGTCTCCTCTGAATTACAGCATCCATGCAACTGAAGGATCCTTCACCCACATCTCCAACTATTTCTATCACTAATTGCATAAGTGAATCCTTCTGTTGCTGCATGCCCAAAAGTACTGTAGGCAGCTCCATGACCTATCTTGGGGTTTAATATTTGAAAATTGAATATGAATCAGGAAATAGATCACAGATAGAGCTGTTTCCCTTTATTTTTTAAAGGCCATTCATTTTTAAAATGTACAACCCTTTTCTGTACAATTGCGCTTGGCTTAGATTAGTGCTTATATAGTGTTTTCTCACAGGTCTCATTAGCTGAAATCACATTTGCTTTTCATGGTGGCGAAAAAAGAAGGACTGTGTGTGCCTCTGCTCATAGCTGATCATACTTGTGACATGTGATGTGATTGATATGTGATGTGATAGGTCTGGTGATACCTTTACTGTGCACATCTGCTTCAACCTAGTCTGGAGTTGTGAAGTCTCTTGGGACTAACTTCTGTCACTGTATTCACACCATGAAGCAATTTCTTTACCAGACACAGCTTTCAGTTTACTGTGCTCTCTCTGTTGCAGATACATAGGCAAAGTACTAGGAATAAAATTCTCGTTGGTCAAATGCTGAGTATCCCTTACCTGGACTCTACTGCTTACAGTGCATATAGTTAAAATGTCTATTCTCTGTCTCTACTTGTTAAACCAATATGCCCTTGTCCTATTTTAAAACCTTTACCAATTTTAGAACTTGGAGGACAGTACTAACAGCTCTGAGAGTATTGTGATATGAGGCCCAGGGGCATATGGATATCGTACAGCTGAAATAGTAGTGACAGAATCTCCATATCTGAGTTAGCAAAATGCTGATTAAGTGTGAGTACATAGAAGGCGATATGCAACTTGTGGCTTTCAGAAGGCAATGTAGTACTTCTGCAGTGGGTGACACTAGAAACAGTCTTGCTGCTGCAAGGCAGTTAAAAACAGTTTGAAAGGCTTCATAAACTTTGGGCACTGGTCACTAACCTGAGTTTGTACTCACACTGGCCCATAACAGAGGCAGGAACAGCCCAAAATGTCCTTAAGAGTTATTTTGCATCTCTGTAAACTCTGTTTTCTGAACCAGTGCAATTTTACAAAGTAGAACAATTTTAACTGGAGTCAAGATATTGACAGACAGTAGAACTATGCCTTCTAAATTATAACAAATTACTCATTATCTGTCTCAGTTCCAGTACTTTCATTCTCAGAAGTTCTTCCTAATCAGCTCAAGGTGAAGAGGAAAAAAAGCACTTCACTTCAAAATCATTTATGTTTTCTAAATTTAAATCACTGTTTCATCCTTTTCCCTATGATGATGGCCTTACAACTGTCTTTCAATCACTGATTTTTCTAATTTGAAATATGCTTATGTATACACATAACTAATTTCATGTAGCCATTTGCATCATTAGGACATCCAGGAAAGATTTTTCTTTTGGTTTTCCCCTCTTGTAGATATAAAGGTAGGTCTTTAGAAAACCCTAATAAAAGCACCTTTTATTTTATGACTCGGTCATACAAAAGATGTGGTAGTACTGTCTGAAAGTTTAACTTTTCTGTAAACTGATATGTTAATTTCAGACTGCCTGATTCTGTTAACTAAAAAGAAAATCTGGAGAAATGAGTGGGAGTGCAGGTTAACAGTTTTGTGGTTTGTGGTGGTTTAAACTTGTGCCCCTTTGGAATGGAAAATGGAGTCATTGGGCTGAGTCAACAAGTGTTTAGAAATAGAAAGTCCTGTTTAATTAATTTTATATCCTTCTACAAAAAGAGTCTTGTGGATGAAAGGAATGTGTTGGATGTAGATTTTCTGGATTTTAGTATGACTTTAGTATGATATAGATACTGTCCTTTGATACAGCATCCTTCTGGACAAGCTGTCCAACTGTGAGGTGAGCAGGTACCTGATGTACTGGGTGAAGAACTGGCTGAAGGGAAGGGCTCAAAGTGTGGCAGTGAATTAGGCTACATGTGGCTAGTGACCAGTAACCAGCACTGCTCCTCAGCAATGGGATCAAAAGAAATTATATACACATTTGAAAATGAAGAAACATGGTTGAAGAGACTTATTAGTAGAAGACCTGCCTCTTTACTCCCTGTTCGTGAACTGTACTTAGCTAAAGAATAGACCGAATCTTACACCTGCCTGAGACACAGATGGAGTTCACTCTACTTTTTATTATTTTTTGCATTTTTAACTGGAAATATTGTCTCTCATACAGCAAACTATATTAGGTTTAATGCCGTTGTATACATAATAGAAGGTTCTCCACAGATTTCAGTCATAGTCTTGTATTTTAAAGGATATTGGGAAAATGTCAGTATTTTAGGAACTGGGATTTAAATGCAGTCCTTTTGACTGCAAAGCATCTCTCTCTGTTGGCAGGCAGTCATGGGGACAAATATCCCCTGTGCATTGAGAGAGTAGTATTTCTAAATCTCTACTAATTCCACCTATTCCATCTACTAATGGGTTATTTCTTTATGACTTTGTACATTTAGTCATTAAATAGAGCAATAAAATTACAGGCTTATTCTTGGAACCTATTAAGCCATTGTACTTATCTGTGTATGCGGAGGTGGGCAAGTACTGAGATAACGCTTCCCGGTACATCAGAAGTATTTATACTGTGTGTTCTTTTTCTACAGATCTCATGTGGTATTTGTTTGAATAACACAATCTATGTGAAGATAGATTTACTTGAGGTAGCATGTGCTACTGATGGTGGTAAAGATCCTCCCAAAGAAGTAATGTGTACATCAGGGCACCTGTGAAGTGTTCACTGATGTGGTAGCCCTTGCAAGGGTGAGATTTCTTTTGCCCTCTGTGCACACTGTGCAACAGAATACAAAAAGATCCTTTCAATAATGGATATAAAAATTCCCTCTTACCTGGAAGTTCAGCCTTTCATTGGATAATTTTCTCCATTTCACTTAGAGTCGACTTTATTATATGGAAGTTCCATAGACTGGCAATAGAAACTGTTGTTTTGATTTCGTTCTAGCACAGATGCTATCATTAGAAAAAGTATTTGAATGTGACAAATATAAAGGAAAATATAAACATACAATTTGCATTTGGAAATAGTATACTGAATTAGTTATTGTAACTTTTCCCCTTTTTTCTATGTAGAATCAGGCAAATCTTTACTGTTTAAGCCAATAGGGGGAAAAAAAAAGGAAGCATTACAGTTCAAGTACTATGAAAAAAATTACTTTACAAAAATTACCTTGCAATCCTGGAAAGTAAGTAAAGTTTGCCTTCTTCATTTGTTGAGATTCCATTTTGAAAGATGTGATGCTTTATGTTGCAATTTTTCCCTTGTAATTCCCATTTAGAATAAAATATAAACCATGTCAGTCTTTAAAAGCAAACCCAAAATATCTCTTTAAACTGTAATGATTATACTCTCTTTTAAACTACTTTTTGTCAGGGGTGTTGTCCATTTTCATATACAAGACACAAAATTATGTCTTAAATATGAGCTAATTGATTGTTCCCAAAATGAAAATGTCCTTGATTTGAAAGTCGTATGTGCCAGTCACTTTGGTTTTAAAGCTGTCTTGGCATATAAGTAAGAAGGGACAATCAGCCAAATAATCTGAGTGCAACAGCTCCTCATTAAACAGGACATTTTTCTCTTTGACATCCAAAGTTCGCTGTGCTTCATAGTGGAAGTATATGGTAACAGTACATAACATGATGCTAAACCCATGTTTTAATACTTTTAAATTTTGGTGGTGATGAAAGATAGTGCTGTAGTGTGTGTTTTCCCACACCCTCACCCATAGCCCCTTTCCCTTGCAATTGTCTCTGATGGGCAATATGATTTGTCCTAAGAACTCCAGGAGGGAGTTGCAGGAGGAGCTCTCTGGATGCTCACATCATTGATGCATTCCAGAGATGGAGGAGCTGTGATGGTTGCACTTGGCTTTGGTACACATCCAGGGTGTAAAATGCTGTTGGAGACCGGGCCAGCTGGATAAACTGGTCTTGTCAGGTTGCAGGCAGCTTCCAGGTGGATCATCAGTCTGTCAGAGATGCCTGCAGGGTATATCCAGTGTGAAGATGTGGAGCATTCACTTTTGGGCCTGTGAAAAATATTGCTTAAAATCTGGTCAGATACAGAGATAAAATCCTAAAGTAGTCCTATAGGTGCTCTGTTGCTTTGAAACTCTGCATTCTGTAAGGCTAAAGACTGTAATCTAGAAACTATGTTTCTAGTTGAACCTGCTTATGTTATAACCATTTTGGCCTGCTTATATTATATAATACATTGAAATATTTAGATACTGTATTAGCAATAAATTTAACCATAATCATTCATATAATCACTGTCATATTTCTAATGCCTGACCGAGAGTCTTCTCTCTCCTACTCTGCTACAAAAGTCACAGCAGTTTACTTGCCATGTCCAAGTATACTCCCTATTTGTTGGGATTATTTTTTGTTTGAAACTAGCACATTATCAGAGGATAGTGATCTTTGTCTGTAAAGTATGATTCTTTTGCTCAACTTGTCTGTTTTCAGTAGCCTAAACGCTGACACAACTTGCTCAGAGACTACTGGAAGGCAATCCATGCACAGTCTTGCTGCCTTTCACTGAAGTGTACCATGTAAACATGGGATCTAATTTTGTGCTTTTCCTGAGTCAACTTCAGAACTCACTTCTTGACAGACCATTTCCATAGGGCAAATGCTGATGGACGGTATCATAGAAATGACAAGAAATTGACTTGGAGTCTAGGGCAATCTAAGTAGATTGGTAAGGGAGAAACTTAAAAATAAAAGTGAAATTCTGTGTCATAGTCCATCAGATTTTAAAGTGATATGTAATTTTGGAATGTGTGAGCTGTGAAAATATTCTATACAAAAACAGAAGACAAGCCTTTGAAGACTGACAAACTTGCACATATGTTGTCTATACATACAGGTTTTCAGCAGCAGCCCTAGAAAAACAGGTAGGAGTCTGTCTTTTTTTTAGGATTCATATAGGTTAACTTTTTTCTTCCTACAGTGAGAACTATGTGTCAAGTACCTAAGACATTCCAGTAACATAAAGTAAAACTGTTAAATTTTTAAATAGTTTTTAATGAGTTGGATGATAATTTAAGTTCAATAAATTGTTCAGTTCCCCTTTGGGAAATATGAGGATTCTTTTCAAACTGAAAAATACAACTTGAAAAAGCAGTATTAATTATCTTTTAGAAATTATATTCCTAACACACAACTGGTTGTTGTTCTGAAGTTCTCTATGTACAAATATAAATGTATCTTAAAAAAAAAAAGTTCTTTAAATGTGTGTTAAACTATTTATGTGGAGATTTCTTATAAGCAACCTAACAAAATCATGTCAAATAGAGGCTACATGATCTAATGCTAAACAAGTGGATGGCAGTCAGGAGAGATGGATTCTAGCTTTGGCTCTTCCACTGACTTGTCCTTGAGGAACTGAACTCAATTAATTTTCTTTTTCCCTCATTCTGTCTATCCAGAGTATTTATTCTCTTCCACTAGATAGGGGTATTATGTACTTGAAAAGTATTCAGCCTGTTGGGTGCCCAGTCTTGGTTGGATCCTGTAGGTGCTGCTGTAGCACCAACAATTGTCACAGATATAATGGAGAATGGAGAATTTTTCACTGAAGTGAATACTTTGTAGGTATAGTTCTGTGTATGCAGTAGGCAATCTTGGAAAGCATGAATTGTTCTTTCTTCCCTTAGAGTGCCTTGTAAATCATAATGTATTTCACACTACAGTTCCAGTCCCCTGATTACCTCTGAAGCACTGTATTCAGAATATTAATTTAAAAAAGCAAGGCAAAACTGTGCAATAGAAGACTAACAGATCAGCCACCTTCTTTAAAACCCTTTCAGCCCCATCTGGTTTTGCTCATGTGAGAACCAAGTTCTGGATTAACCGCATTGTTTACAGCCAAATGGCTTTTCATTAGGTTTACATGAAACTTAATGGACTTTATTGCTGCTCTACATAGTAGTAACAGGTTAGTCAAAGGAAAAAAAAAGAGTCTAAAGATCAGTACACAAATACCAACTTTTCAAGTTCAGGGAAAGGAGGGACATGATGTTTATCTTGTTTGTTTTGGTACTTGACTCCCAGAAGAGTTATTTGTGTCATGCACCTCAAAGTCAACAAAAAGTCACAAGAAAACATGCAAAAATTATGCTTTGACATTGCCTAAGTTAAAAGCCAGTATTTATTAAATCAAACAGTCAGACAGCTGAAATTAAAATTATGTATTGCAATGAGCTTCTTCTCATGAGAGACAAAGTACATAGAATAATTTTCATCATAGAAAATGCCACTTGTCCTTGTTACTTTTTAGTATAGTCCTTGTCCTTTTATGAAGAAATATATTTAAGTGTAGTAGTCATGGTTCATTAAAATTTGAATGATAGTAAATGGCATCAACATTAGGTAATCAAAAACTTCTAAAATGCAGGCACTGTTTCAGCCTTGATCTTTCCCTCTTCTACATGTGATTTCATCCTGGACTTTAATTGAAACCTCACATTTTTAAAGCTACCACTCCTAAAACCTGTATGTAGGCAGGTGGTAAGTAAGTCGTGAGTCTGGTATCTGATCAAATTCATAGCTCTAATTTTTGCAATGTGTTTGAAAAGTTTTCAATTAAACTTGAAGAAAGGAAAAGGTTGTCCAACAGAGCTGAGATTGATCTGTAGGAAAAAGGAATAGTTTTGTCATGTGCAGCTCATGTTTGACAAATGCAACTTTTAGTGACCAAAAATAGTAATTTGACCTTTTTCAAGTTCAAATTCAGAGATTAGTTTTACATACTTCTTACATTTTTTGTCTTTGTAATTAATTTAATGATTAAATCTGACTCAATTTTATTTATAGAGGAGAAAAAGCTCTACAAATCTAATCAAGTCTGTAGTTTAACTGGAAAATATTTCTAGGTTTTGGAGTGGGGCCTTTTTGTGTATGTGGGGGATGTCTGCTCAGACAATGAAATATCAGTATTTTGTAGAGGCTTAGTTATAATATGTCCTTGATAAGAAAAAAGGGATCTGCCATATTGCTTTTTCTGTTCAGGAGCTCTCCCTATACTCAAATAGAAAAGTACTTTTTCCCTAGTAAACTGTTATAGAGCGACAGAGTGCAGCAGGAACTGAGAAACTGAAGTGGTTTGCTTGAGGAAAAATGAGCAGGAAATAAACAGACCCAAGGATGAAGTAAATTAATTCTCCCAATGTTTCAATAATTACAGAAAATTCACTCTGACACAAAGTTCACAACTTTAATATCACACTGCCACCTCATCATTTTGTCTTGACATTTCCCACATTCAAGAGGACAACAAGCTGTTTTAATTAAGCAGAACAAAAAGACAGTAAGGCCATCAGATGTACCTACTTTAGTTATAGAAGCTCAAGCAATCCTGAATGTGCTGTCAAAATTGGGTTATTCCCTTCCACTACTCTCACTGTTCCATTAGAAAAATCATCTTGGCTAAGAAAACAGCTCAGAAGAAA
>NW_008652141.1:25475-70014 GCF_000695815.1 Acanthisitta chloris | reverse complement strand
GAGCAAAAGAAATCATAGCTGTAAATAAAACATACCCAGCAATGAAAATGCATGTGCCATATGTGACACTGAATAGAATGCCCTTCTGGAAGTCTTTGCTACGTGTAAAGATTTTTTCTTTCTTACAACCAACCCCTTCACTATTTCTGCTGGAGAGGCTCAGTGTTTAGCAGGAACAATCTCAGGTGTCCATTTTTAAGTACAAATAAATTGTTTGGGCTTGGAATCTTAAGCTTAAACTTTTGTCTTTGGAAAGCAGAGAAAGTTTTGCGTGGGTTTTTTTTTTCTTTGCTTATTTTTGACACTGAACTGAAAAACAAATGCTAGTCTTTACAGGACAGTTTATTTAATGAGCAATTAGAGTGGCAGGGTGAGTGTGGTATTTGTTTTACATGCTGATCTTATTTGACTGTGTGCACCTTACAGACCTCCAGTGTCTCAGCAGTGGTCTGTTCAGTCTTTATGTTCACAGCAACATGTTTTGTATGGGAGGAAGTAAATAGCTAATACTATTCCTGTTTCATAAAGGGGGACTTAGACACAGAGAGTAAAGGTTTAAGGAGGTATTAAGGCTCCAACCCCTAGATGAATGATGGAATTTTCAAAGCTTCTTGTAGATATCTACAGATTTCTTAAAATCTGATCCTAAATATTTTCACCTGAAATTTTGAGGCAGAATAGCAAACTTAATCAGATTCAACTTCAAGTAAATAGAAAAGTGAAATTATAAAGCTTTTTGTTTCACTAGGTAGCAGACATTGTCTTAAAAACTTGTTAGGCTGCTGACCTTGTCAAAAATTGCTTTCAATGAAAGAGGCAGTGTGAAAACATTGGAGGAAGATTTTTGAAGATGTTCTGAAGTTCTTGGCAGAACCCAGGATAAAATAAGCAGTACTGGTACATTTGCTCACCAATGCAGGGAGAATTAACCAAATAGCTCTACCTTATATATAGACTAAAAAAAAAGATGAATAAATATAAAAGAAAGATAGCTTTCCTTAATTACAAGGGGAAACATTTTAGAAAGACAGTTGGTGCTAAGTTTTTGTTTAATTTAGTTTTCTTGACATATTAATAGACTTCTGGCACTGCTTTGTTTTACTTCAGCATTAGTCCCTTTGGAAAATGTTTTGTGTCTACACAGAGCAACAGTCTTGCTTTGAAAGCATAAAATAATTAAGTTTATTTAGGTGTGCCCATTTTGAATGGCAGTTGCTATATGGTTTTGAAATTGCTGAGAAGAACATAGTAAATGTTCTGTTTGTGCTACAGAGACTTCTTTCTTTCAGTAGGAGGGTATAATTTACAGAGTGAATATAACCCTGGGTTGACTGTTACTTCCTGATGAACTCTTTTGAGCATTTGATGAAACCTTAGTGGTGTACACTTGACATCCTGATTATAGGTATAAACCTGATTTAAGGAAGCCAAAGAAAACAAAAATCTTTCTGGTCTGTGACATGACACGAGCTAGAAATATTCCAAGGATAAAACTCTGCACAAAATTAGAAGGCTTTTAGCACCAGATTGGTAGGATAGCAATACTGATTGTTTCTAAAATGATACATTCTCTGTAAATTTTTTTTTAGGAACCCAAGTGGTTACTCCTACTGTGCCAGAAAAATATACATGATCAATGCACTCTTTACTAAATGAGCTATCTTAGAATCATCATAGAATGATTTGGGTTGGAAGGGACCTTAAAGATCATGTAGTTCTGTCAGGTGCACCTTTCACTAGATCAGGTTGCTCAGAGTTCCATCCAGACTGGCTTTAAGAGAATTTGAAATGCTGCACAAATAGAAATGTTACTTGTCATTGAGTTCATAACTGTCTGGAGAAATAAAACAATGGGAATGTATTAGAAAGTTGTGCTTGAGCCAGCGAACTGGTTGCTTTTATGTGGCCAAACCTCATGTTAAATGATTCTGATCAGTAAGAACTCACCTATTGAATGACAAGGCTCTGCCACCTTTGCTGTTAGATTAATTTCTAACTAACGTGTACATCAATTTCTAGTAAGAATTAAATCACTCAACATTTATTCAAAGCACACAGCAATCTGGAAGATTTTGTGTGTTTCAAATGCTGTTTTGTAGCACAGAGTTAATATTTGGTAAGTTGCAAAAACGCTGGTAAGTAAGAAATTTAACGAGTCTTGCTTCTTTATTATTCTTGGTGCCAATTTCCTAGGTGCATCAATCAACATCCAAATTAGGGTCATTGCTGTCGGTACTGGGTTTTCTTTAATGTGCATGAGATACAGACTTCATTCCTGGAAAGGCAGCTTCTTGCCTGACTCATAAAGTTAAGGCAGCAAATAGAAGTGTTCTCTCCATCTCTTTTCCCTTCAATTTTTAAAGTACAAGATTCTTGATTTTCCTTCCATTTGTATCTTCTTTCTCCTTTTTACTCATTATCAGGTGATTTTCTCCTGGTAACAAAACAATATTGATGAAGTATGGTCCACCTTCACTGGCTACAATGGCAATTATAGAGCAGAAGAGTCCAAATGTCTAGTAAGTGTAAGACTGCCCTGCTAATGACTACAATTTCCTAGTGTAATTCTTCTTTCAAAAGGCTTAGAAAAAAAAGACAAATTAAATGCTGGCTGTCAAATGTTATTTAATGATCCTCTGATTCAGGTCATATTACTTCTATGAATCTTTCATAACAGTTCAAAGTGTGTGCCACCCAAAATGTGAAGTACTGATCAACTCACTGCAGTGTTATTATTGCCACTTCAGAGTCTCAGGTCTGCTGCTTCTCTATCCATTCACCACCAGCAATATTACGTGGATTAGACTGTGAAGACAGGCGGCTAGTCATTATTTTTCCACACTCAGACAGCAAGGTCTGCTGCATGCTGTGTTTTCTGTGAAGAACATCTTTGTATTGAGTAAATTGTGAGCTCTATCGCATTACCCATACATCTCTGTGCAACTCTGCATATTACTGCATCAAGGCTCTTAAGCAGTGCTAAAATTCAGTCTTTATGCATGTAAAGCTCTCCATTTGGCTAGTGAGATGCCTAACAGACTCTAGAAGTTTTGGTTGAAATTTAAAAATACATATTCTGCAGAAATCCTTCTAGAGTAAGAGCTGGTACAGAATGCAATGCTTTGCTGTTCACTGTGCTTGTTTATGTGCAGAATAAAGAAATCACCCCTTTGTCTGTAATAAAAGCACCCTGATTCTATGAGTTCTGAATACGTGATACATAATAATAAATCTTACATAGCAGAAGAGTAGATTTTTATGAAAGATAAACAGTGAAACAGAGGGCAGGAGTATAACACCATTTATATAAAGTTGCATCTCTTTCAGGGTTTGACTATACTCCTCTGTATTTATTTGGCTCCCCCAAAATATGATACCTATTAATCACAAATATAGGCTCCATGCCAACATACACCTATAAAACCTGCTTTCTTCCATAACTGCAAACCTGAAGTCACTACACAGTGATAATATTTCACTGTGCCAACACAACAAACATAATCAAACACTGAGACGAATCATGCAAGGTGCTAGTCTTCTCATCTCAAATGTGCACAGCAGAGTGGTGCTTTACCCAAATCCCTGGATTGAAGTACTCACCCACTTACAGTAATGTCTTGCCTGCAGATTTTTCTGGGCTGGAAGGTTCAGTGCTATCTTTAGATTGCACAATCCAGAAAGAGTGAATGACTTATTAAAATGTCAGAGGAAGAGTTTTAAGACAGCATATGTGCTATTTTTCCTAGACTGTGTGTATTTGATAACCCCATACCAAACAAGTTAAAAGACAGGAAAGTAAAGAAGCAAATAATGGGCG
Organism: Acanthisitta chloris; assembly: GCF_000695815.1. Taxonomy (NCBI): domain Eukaryota; kingdom Metazoa; phylum Chordata; class Aves; order Passeriformes; family Acanthisittidae; genus Acanthisitta; species Acanthisitta chloris. The sequence goes on along the minus strand of NW_008652141.1, from coordinate 66,197 downwards.
CTCATCAATATCTTTTCTTCTAATGTTTCTTTTCATATAAAAACCTAATCCACCTCAAATAAAATGCTTTCTTTACTATTCATACCACTTTGTACAATTTCAAATAAGTGATACTACTATAAATGGAATCTGTGGAAGAAGCCAAGAGGGTTTTTTGGGGTTATTATGGTCCAAAAGGATTCTTCCCTTAAATAGTTCTTTAAAAACCAATCCCTTTCCCCCCCAATGACAATGGGTTTTTAAATCTATTATTTTGCTTTATTGTGAAATATATTTCTTTTGTACATCTGGATGTGACAGATGAAATCTCCTTCATTTGTTTGTTGCTGATTGTGGATTTTTTGCTGTGTTCTGCTACATAATTTAAGACTTGCACCTTCTGAAGCAAAGGTGGATTAGGCAGACAGTCTGTAGGGTTTTGTCTTTACTACTGGAAAAAAAAAGAGAGTCCAGAGCTCCTGCTACATTCAAAACCACATGCTCAGAATGGTTTTCACAGAGCTGAGCTCTTCTAGAGTAGATTAGTTTATTCACAAGACACTGAACTTGGGCAGCTGTCCTCAAGTCCAAATGTTGAGAGTGAGGGGGAGTGGGGGGAAGGAGGCAAGGTGAGGACGGATGGTTGCAGTTTGAAGCGCCCTGAAGAGTTTTAAGATTGTGTTGTGGCTCATCATGATGGCATTTTTTTACCATGAAATTTCAGGTATATGTTGTATGAGGTCTGTAAAGCCTTTAGAGGTGCTGTTATAGGATCGTGAGGTCCTAAAACTGATGCATGTATTTGTTCATATTATCTTTTGGTAGTAGTTTCAGAATCATATATTCTCCAAGTTGTGCCTGCAGAGCCCCTGTTGTTCTGTAGAGAGCTAATGGGGATGGTTGAAAACACAGCTGTTAAGTAACTTAGTTAATCAGGAATACAATAACTGAGTCCATTTCACATTTTTTTCGCAGTTCAGATGTACCCTGTGAGATACTGAAAGCAGACAGCTCATGGCAAAAGCAGAGATTATGAGAATTTGAATCCACTGAGTTAGTGCCAAGTCAAATTTCACAAGAAATAGAAAGATGATACTATGCCTAAGGACACAGAGAGGACTTCTTGGAGCCAGGAAGCTACTAAAAGATTGGTGACTAAGAACAAGTCTAGGGAAAGCAAAAAATGCAGGGATAAAGTAGTGGGCAGAAAGGAGATGATGGCACACTTCTCCATGACTGCACACCCTCTCTCCCCTTTTAATCTCACTTCAAGCGTGGTTTTATTTCCTGTTAAAAAACCCCTAAGGACACAGAGAGGACTTCTTGGAGCCAGGAAGCTACTAAAAGATTGGTGACTAAGAACAAGTCTAGGGAAAGCAAAAAATGCAGGGATAAAGTAGTGGGCAGAAAGGAGATGATGGCACACTTCTCCATGACTGCACACCCTCTCTCCCCTTTTAATCTCACTTCAAGCGTGGTTTTATTTCCTGTTAAAAAACCCCCAGTTTCTCCCCTTTTAATCTCACTTCAAGCGTGGGTTTATTTCCTGTTAAAAAAAACCCAGTTTCTATATATGAAATAATAAAACCTAGCTTGCAAGATGTAAAGCTGTGGTAGTCTGAGTCCAACCAGCAGCCAAACACCAACGTAGCCACTCACTCACTGCCTGCCACCCCACCAAGCAGGGTAGGGAAGAAAATAGGAAGAGTAAAAGTGAGAAAACTTGTAGGTCAAGGTGAAGGCAGTTCAGTAAGTGAAGGAAAGGTAAAAAAGCCCACAAGTGATGCAAAGGCAATCACTCACCATATCACAAAAGCAGACAGATGTCCTGTCATTCACCAAACAACAATGACCTTGAAGGCAATCAACATCCCCCATTTTTAATATTGCTGAAGATGTTATCTGGAATGGGCTATATCTCTGGTCAGTTTGGGTCAGCCATCCCAGCTGTGTCCCCGCCCCATTTCATGCCCTCTCCTGGCCTGCTTGCTGCAACGGGGACAGAGTGAGAAGCAGAGCACCTCGATGCTGTGTAAGCAATAGCCAGAATACCGGTGTGTAATCACTGGTTTAAGCCACAGATCCAGAACACTGCAGCATAAAGGCTGCTGTGAAGAAAGTTAACTCCATCCTAGCCAGACACAGTATGAAAGCAATTTTGTTCTTCTGTGTATGCACCCTCTAAGGAAAAAGTGCAGGTAACATGACATCAGAATGACGCCCAGTTTGGAGGTTGGTGTTAAGGAAACTTCCCAGTCCCAAGTGGCTCCAGTGAGCCAATGAATGCCTTGACTCCATGTACACCCCACTCACTCACAGGTATCCTTACTGGTTCAACCCTTAGCAGAGTCTCAGTCTTCAAGTTTCGGTCAACCCTTAGCAGAGTCTCAGTCTTCAGGTTTCAGAAAGCAATTCATTCACAGTGCAGTAACACAACAACAGCCCAAGGGCCCCTTGGCTTTTAAACCCTCACAGTCTAACTGCATGCAAGTCTCTCTCCTCCTGCTGAGACTTCTGGTCCTGACCCTGTTCTGTGTCCATCCTGTCGCCTTAGTCACTGGCACGCCCATCTTCATCTCCTTTGTTATCCAAAAGGTCAGCAATTCTCAGCTCCTTCTGCATCTCCCAGTGTCCATTCACCTAGTTGGCACCACCCATCTTCATGCCTTCTGTTATCTCAGTCCCAGTGTCCATTCACCTAGTTGGCACTACCCATCTTCATGCCTTCTGTTATCCCAAAAGTTGGCAGCTCACTGCCTTTTGTATCAGGCTTCCCACCCAGACCTCAATCAGCATTGCAATCTACATCTCAACCTACAGTTTGAAAGCAGAGCCACCTGGACCAGATGTGCACCTTCAACAGCTGGAATATATGAATTCAAAATCACAGTGACAGAATTTTTTGGCAAAATTCTTAGGACTAGTCCTGATACCATCCAACTTTGTTCTTGGTGTTAAAGCCTAGCTTTGGCAAGCATCTTCAGACATGCAAGTAATGACTAGCAATAGCCCTGTTCACTATAAAATGATGAGTCTGAAGTGTCAATACAAATTTTCAATATTAAAACTTGCTGCTAGGTCTATGTCTGAACATGACTTGGTTGAAAGAAATGGCACAGACTCCTTTTTGCCTCAACAGGAGCATGTTCAGATATTCTGTATGCAATAAGAAGAATAGTGACCAAAAAATCAACAATTTGTTGTAACTGCATATAACTGGGAGGAACAAATAAATCAAACAGGCACTTACAGAAATTGTCTTCTCCCCCCCCCCAGAAAAAAAGCCATTGGGAAGCTGACAGTTATGAATCTATCATTCATTTTGTCCCAAATAATAGTTTTGCCTGTAGCCTCATGGAGGAAACTTACAAATCATGAAAACTATGAAAAATAAAAGTATATAAAATACCAGATTATTCTGTCATAATTTATCACATTATTCTCATCCAGGATACAATATTGTGTGAACAAAAGTTTGGTGGAAAGATCCTATTCTGACTGCATTTTCATACAGAGTAAAATTGCCTCAGAATAAAAATTACTATATATGAGGGTATTCAAAGCTGGTTGCTACATCTAAACACACAGTGTCACTCAGGACTAAGGAGAATAATATAGCTAAGGTGCTTATTTATCTTTGAAAACTTAAACATTTGTTGTTAAATTGTCACAAAGATCAAACCAACAGCACAGGCTGTGACAAGAGCTGTTTCTCTCTTTTGCATCCTTTGCTTTGGCTCTCAAAATTTAGCGGAACGTGTTCCTACTCCTCTATTGTTTGTGGAATGTTTGCTTTCAAATAAAAAAAAAATAGTCTGAAAAGTGCTGAAGTTACTTAGTGCCATTGATAACAAGAATCGAATAGTCAAAGCAAAGAGTAGGATAGGGGATAGTCAGGTAGAGAGCACCTGAATAAACAAGAAGAAAGAGGTTGATTAATAAGGAATTGTCTTAGTTTATTAAGCGTGAAAAGGGTAGAACTTAGGGCATTATTTTAACTCAGGTAGCGTAAAACAAGGAAGAAAAACTAGATGCAGCTGGACTCATGACCTAGCAATATGTGCCAAACTCAAAGGTCAAACTGATGAAGACCATCGGCCTTCCTCCCGACGACCCCCGGACGACCACCAGAGACCGTGGGACTAATGCCAAGTGGGAGGAGATGAAGGAGGAGATAATGATAATGATTTCCAAGAACTAATTGTAATAATGACCACCTATTCCTGGAAATAATGAATATGCATGAGTTCTTTAATGTATATAAACTGTGAAGTTTTTGTCTCTGGTTGCGCAAGTTTGGTGGAGCGATCCCCCTTGTGCCCAGCGCTGAATAAACAAATACCTGCTACCTCTGAGATACAAGTCTGGGGGTAGTTCTTTTTCAGCCCTTTTCTCGGCATCACCAGACTTGGGCAGTTATTTAAACTGTCCTCAGCACCACAGTGCCATTCACTTAGACTTCAGAAATGAAGTCTAAGTCAGGTGAAATTCTTTGAGAGTATCCAAGGCATCTGTGCTACTTTGCAAAAACTAACTGGGAGTGTCATTTTGAATTTACAATGTGAAGAGGTAAAGTATGGCCTCCCTCTTCAACCCCCCAGCACTTTTTCCTCTACATACATGAAGGGGAACATATTTCTCTTGCTGATTGCTCTAGTTTCTCCTGCAGTAGGATGGTTAAAGTAGTTATCAACTCAAACACTGTTCTGTGTCCTCCTAGACAGGCAAGTCCACATACTGTGCATGAAATTTAGACTCAATGTTTTCTTCACCTCTGTTCACGACATTATGACACTTTGATGCTGAAGCTTAATAAGAAAATAAATGGAAACCTAGTTTTCACCATTTCAGAATTAGCAGATGGAAGATTAATCTACTGTATGCTCTGTTTTAGTGCCAGCTGGATAAATACATTTTGCTTATCCTCTGTTGTAGAAAGTATTAAAACCTGCTGATGAAATACATTAGAGACATCATAATGTAATTCTTGCTTTGGGGAACTTTGTCTGGGATTCATGACATTTCTAGGAAGCTAAATATATGATCACTTTATGGCAAGAAGAAAGAAAATGAGCTCTCAGTCTCCTTTAAATCCAGTATCTTGTCAAGAAATTTGTACTGATTTGGATGTGGTTTGTGTGTTATGATTTAGTTGCTAATTTACTTACGATATATTTTTGCAAAAAACATCAACAAGTGAATTTTCTGCTGTTGGTACAGAATACTGAGTATAATTAGCTATATTATTTTATGTTATCTGTGATTTTATCCCTACAGTAACTACTGTGAAGAAGCACTTTGACAAGCAGAAAGCTTCATATAAGTAATCATAAATAGCATAACTACTTTGGTAAGTAGATAAGTGTGCAGAACTCGGTCAGATTTAGACCATGTGTTTTCTGGGTTGCAGCAATTTCTCACAGTCAAATATTTGCAATTTCATGAGAGGAGGGAATTGAGAGGGTTGCATGTGGGCCAACAGGCAGTTTGTATCTCCTGTGGGAGATCTCTCTGTGACCTTGAAGTGTGGGTGGTCTGAGGAGGAAATAAAGTTTGTGTCTGAGAATCCATCCTTTAATGAATACTTCTTTCTTCCCTAACCATGGAGGAGGGTGTCATGTAAAATGCCATGATGGCTTTGCCAGGGACACTGCATGTAGTAACACTTTACTGCAGCCTTAAAGTTCAAGCATGGCTCAGTTTTGGCAGTGCTGATTTGCTAGAGTCTGGGTGTCCAAGGCATTGGTCTAATATCTAGTCAGGTTATTGAGGCAACTCCTATACCTTTCAAATCTATTCTTTCAAACACTTTGCAGCTTCGGTCATATTATTTTTTATGTTTTCACCTACAGCAGAAATTAATCAAAAATTATGACACTCAGGTTCTGAAGAAGAAGACAGTAGCTTCAAAGAAGTACCAATGGAGGATGTGCATGGCTTTTGACAGCATTCCCAGCATTAATTTTTAATATGTAGTATAACATTAGGTTTTGCACAGCTCCAGTTTAAAACCTAAGTGGCCCAATTCACCAAATATGCAGAGTGATGGAAAGTACCCAAATTTAAGATTCAAATTTTAGTATTTATTCTTTTCAAAGAACTGAACCTTCTAAAATTCACAGCCTTTCAAAAATGTGTGTTTAAGGGGGGAAGAGAAGAAATTTTGGTATTGCTTAGTTCTTTCTGAGTCTCGTTACAGTGGACCTAATATATAAGCAAAGCATAAAGTATTTCTCTACCTTCTTGCCTAGTTTTGCATAGCTTTATCTTACCCTAAAGCACAGTCTGAATTTCTAAATTGTTAGTATTGGTTTAGACTAATCATCTGTTTCATTTGGGTGAAAGCATGTAGACATTGACTAATCAGAGCCATTCAGATGACTCATCAAAACCTTTTATGCTGAAGGAAATTATAAGTATCCCAAATCTTACCACCCTTACAGTAAAGAATTTCTTCCAAATATCTAATCAAATCTACCTTCTTTCAGTTTGAAGCCATTACCTCTTGTTCTCTCACTACATGCCCTTGTATAAAGTCCTTCTACAGCTCTCTTGTACCCTTTAGGTACTGGAAAGCTGAAGTCACAGCTGATTTTTTAGAAATCAGTAAATTGTACTGAGATTAAATTCCTGGAAGAAAGATTTGCCAGCATTTCGCCAGGAGTGATTTAGAATAAAGGCTGTAGATGTAAGATTCAGTTTGATATGTGAAGAAGAAAAGTATTTGCACATTTTACATACCCTTTCATAGAATACAACAGGTTTTAGTTGTAAAAATAAAGCTACATGTAGTGGATATATTCTTGCTGCTAAACTTTAGGCATCTCACTTCAGTAAGTGTGAGGAAGTTTTTCTCTCTAACCCTGCTTATTGATTGTGGAGACACATTCAGTCAGGACAATCTTGAACATCCAAGCCAAGCTTTGACAAATCAGCCCTTCCCACCAATCATTGGAATGTTCTCCAAGTTCTACCTGAGGCAGCCCTACCTATTGCTGTTTGGTCCTGCACAGGTAATCCCACAGAAATCAGTAGATCTGTTTGCTTAAATAAGGGGTCTCCATCTTATATTTCTCTATAAAATCAGTGCATGACATTTATGTAGGCCTTTATTTTCTGAGTACCTCTCCTAGCAGATTGAGATGCTTTTGGAACTATGCACTTGCATCTATGAAAGAGGATGCTGCTAAATTGTCTGAGCTATCTTGTTCTTCTGTAACATGCATAGCCATATTTTGTGGACTAGAGACAGCAGCCCTTTGAAAAACTATGTGATGAAACCACATTCAGTTACGCTAGGCCCAAATCTTCCTTTAGTTGTACCTTTGTCCACTGTTTTTTCCTCTTCATGTCTTTGGACCATAGAATTTTCAGAGCAGTGACTGTATGTGGTTATTGCAGATACGTGGTTCATGGGGGTGTGTTCTCAGTCCATAAGACTGGATAAATAGATCTCAGTTGTGGATAAAAGGAACAAATGTTTTTCCCACTTCTCAGGCATATTGGACCTAACAACAAACTGGAATACTAATAGACAGACTTTGAAAAGAGCTGAGGACATGTTGAAGAGCCTTTTCTATACATCTCAGTGCAGAAAACACTGTTCTGAAATATTTGCTGCAATGAGAAAGTAATCATTACAGTCAAAATCAATAAAATTGAAAAGGCAACCTCTTTTAGAAAGTAATGCGAATATTTATTGCCACTTATTTTACTTATATGCTTGTACAGCACTTTTATATTCCAGATAATTAATTTATCTCTATTATCTGTATAAGGTCGGAAGAGATGCTGCATTAGAATTGGTATATATTTTTAAAGAAATCACATATAAAGTGAAAATATCCATGGTAAGAAAAATTTTAACTTGGTTTCATACATTAGAACAAGTGTCTGTTGAATAGAGGATTAATTTGAAAAGCTTCAGGAACAAAACCTTTTAGGAAAATTAATGGAGGATTGGGAAATAGTGTGTTAAAAGTGGGTGAAAATTACCAGTAATTTGAAACTGAAAAAGTTTGTCTACTCGGTGCTCTGTTCTCTGCCTTCTGGTTCATTTTCAGATTTTTCCAATTTTTTTTCAGTTGCTTTCAGCTCTCGGTGTTATCTGTTGGGGTAGCTATAGAAATAGAAAAGAAGAATGCTTTTTGCCTCTGGTAAACCATAAGAACTCAGAATGCTATATCATTCCAATAGCTGCATGTATGTAGGCAGTAAGTATACAGTCGAACCCATTTTGTTATTAATCATTTGCTGGAGCAAACACACTGCTACAGCATAAGCTATTCAGAGGCATAAACTACATAATATTTATTAGAATAAATCAATCTGTACCAGGTACCCTAAGGGATCCCAAATCATTGGAGGAGATCCAAAAGATTCTAAGACATCTTACAAACCTACTGACAGCTGAAAAATAAGGGGAAAAGAAGTTATTTGTGCCAAATATAAGACATATAAAGAGAGATGATTTATTATGTTGGCAACCCATCATGCTATGTATGTTCATGAAAGGAATCCATTTTTCATTTAAGATGTTTATAAGTCTATGATGGACTATGGCAAGGGAAAGCATATTTGAGTTTCAGCTTGCAGCAAAAGAAAACCATTCAGTCATTTGATTAACTATATACCGAAAAGTTGCATAGCATATCTATTGGAATAGGTAATTATGAGTAAAAGTGGCATATAAAAAGCACAGCATAAGATTAAAACAAAACTGTAATGGGCTTACATAGCTCAAGCTTTAGTCTTTTTCTTATCTTAGGTGGAAAGGTCTGAAATACACAAACTGGTTAATATTTTTTGTTGGTTTTACTTAATACTTGTAAACTCACAAGCACACCTGGATACAATTTTAAAAGATGGCTTTTAAAGCTATAAAGTCACTTATTTATAAGTCAGGAAATCCCAGAATTCAATAGTTTCCTATGTATTGTATCTTTCCACCTTGTTCAGGTTATTTATGAAGCAGACTTCCATGATACGGTGTCATAGTCTCTTTTCCCCCATCTCTTTAGCCAGATCATTATCCATCTCACTACCCTTTGTCTTCTTTCACATGAACTGTCTAGACCACAACATTCCTGTTAAAATTCCCACTCTGAATGCTCATCCCATTTACTTAATCCAGTTTATCTCTTTTGTTCTCAGCTTTCCAATTTGCTCTTCTTTCCTCATGCCTTCCATCACTCTTCCTGCACAGTATTCTCTATGTTCTTCCTTCACACTGTCATAGCTTTTCAAGGTATTTATCTCTTCCCATCTCACACCACTCCTGTGACTCAGCCTATGCCATTCTGGTCTGATTATGAATCCCAGCAACTTGTTCTACTTTTTCTATTTTGTCCTTTGCCAACTAAATCCCACGATCCCTTTTCTACTCTTTTATCTTAGCCTCCCTTCCAAATTAATCTTAGTCTCTGTGTATACTGTTCCAATCTAGTTCCCTCAGCTGAGCCACACATTGTACTCTTGGAATTTGAACTAAAACCTGAGTGCTTGTACTCAACTCTGCTTTCAAGATCAGCCCTAATTTAAGTATCTTGTACAGGGCACAGACTTCTGTTTGTAAACTGAAATGGAAATGTGTAATTTCTTTGTGAAGGAGTTTTTTGCATATTTATTATATCCTGATCAGACCTGAGAGCATTGAGACAGTCAAGCATTTTCACCAATGACAGAATTATTTTAGACTTCATCTACTAAAGTGCAATAAAAATGTATTTTGAACATGGACAAACTGTCTTTTATTTCCTTAGAGATCTAAAGCTACTCAAATTTGTGGACACTTACACAGAATCAGCAAAGGCACTTCCATGGGATCAGCCTGTTTTTCTGCCAATTTTTTCTCTGCTGTTAGGACAAGAGCTCTAAGTGTTTTCAGAAATGTGAGAAATATCAGATAAATGAGACAGCTGGGGCACCAGCAACACTGCCTTTCATAGCATCTTTTTTATATAACTTGATTTGGTGAACTTTCCTAGAACTATATTCTAAGTACATCCAAATACAGAGACTTAAACTGAGCAAGTTTTGCCAGATACTTTATGATCCAGTACTAGGCTCACTGATTGCACCTGCATCTGGCTAGTAGGAGTATGCATGCCAGACCACCTTAATTACCTCTCACTGTGTGCCTTGGAACCTCTCTCTTCACCATTTTCAATCTCAGCCCTGCTGTGTCTGTGATTTTTAAGAATTTTTTTGTGGGTTTTTGAGGCTTTTTCATATTGTAAAAGGGAAGCCTAGATAACTTTGGCTTTAGTGAAACTTCATTGATATTTTTTCTTTTAAAATCCTGTTTCTACTTCATTATAGTTCTGCTACATGTAAACTATCCAAATTGAAAATGCCCATATGCCAAGGATGTTTCTAGGTAATTTTAGCCAAATTGGTTAGTTGTTTATGAGACTGGGGAGAAGAAGGGCTATGGTACCATGTTAAACACATATATTTCTCTTTTTCATTGGAAAACACTCTGCTTTGGAGGGGTTTGATTGGTGCAGGAAATGGGAAAGCATGGCCCTCATGGCAGGGATGTGGGAATGCCTTTTCAATGAAAGTTCATCTAGATGTAGGTATACACTCAATGAAGAGAGTAGAAGCTGAATTCATCAGAGCTCACCTGCTCCACTCCATCCCAGTTTTTGCTTGGAAAATAGACTGTCCACCTTCAACACTCCCTGGAGAGTGACACCTTTCGTCCAAGTCTGCATAGGCTGAACAAGTTTTTGCCTGTAATTGAGCCATTTTTGTCAAGAATTGCTGTACACTTGCTATTAAAAATTAATATATAATTTTGTGATATGGGTGTAACAATACCAGTTTTATATGTTCCAGCCCCTTCAGCAACAACTGCTCTTTGTTCTTACTCCTTTGTTTCTGTCTCTTTAGTGAGCTGATCTATAGCATTGCTTAATCTCCCGTTTTTGAACACAGATGGGTTCAGTTATGCCACTCACAGTGTGATGCTACAACTGCCATGGTATTTGTTAGCAAGAGTCAGGAGGCTTAATGCTCCCTCCAGCCAGCCAGAGTTTAGGGACAGGAATTCTTTAACTATTTCTGCCATTGCAGCTCCTATATCATAAAAATTATGCACGTAGATTAGGGAGTCTGTGGCCTGGACTGTCAGTGTTTTTCCAGCTGGTACCCAGGCAGCAAGGAGGAAATTGCTTGTGTCAAAGGCAGACAGGTGAAGAATGAGCTACTTAAAAAGGTACAGGTTCTGTGAAAAAAATTAGCTAAGGATGAAATATTTCCCCTGGACTTCTCAGAATGGTTCAGGAAGAACAGAATGTCACCCAGTGAGATATCACCATCAGCACAGGGACCTCAGGCTGAAGCCATAATTTTAGGTTTCCTACTTTTGAGTGCTAGAATTTGGAGTCTTTATCTTTTTGTGTGTGTGTGTGTGTGTCTGTAATGCATACTTTTGGTTCCATTCTTTCTATAGATATTTTGAGTTATTAATATTTTCTGAGAAACACATAAGAAAAAGTGGTCATTAATGAAACTAAATTCACACACCTCAGTGATGTTTTAGGAATCACTAGACATGCACTAGATCTGGAGTTTACCTCATAAAAATTGTAGTCAGTATCATGTATCAAAACAGGCAACTGCAGGTTGATGTCTGAGCAGATACTTTTAAATTGAGAGATGCATTTATTGTAGTAAAAATGTGAGCAGTGCACTTTTCTGACCTGCCATCCTCTTTCAGGTTCTCATGTTTTCCTGGCTCGTCTTCTCTGTCTATTCCTACTATTGTTTTCTTATCCATCACAAAAATGTGCTTTTTGCAGATACATCATGTAACATGAACACTACCACAAATATTTTCAGTTAGCTGTAGGGTACTTCATCTGTGAAAGAGATTCTAAAACCCCATATTAAAACTTATATCCTTCAACAATAGCATCATTTTTGTTTGGAAGTCCTTTTTATGATGCATCCTCTTTTTTTTTTTTTTATGTGGCTCATTATACATAATTTGAACATCAGTTTTTAGAACTGCCATATGGTGTCAATAAATAAGTCTTTAGAGGCTTTCACTTATCTTCTAAATATGGTTCAATAGTGACTAATTAATATATTAAAAAAACCTCTACAATCTATACAAATTAAACATATTGAACTGGTTATTTTAGTATTTAGATTCTGCCTTATTAAGGACTCTTTGAAGATCTATCCTTTAAGAGAGAAAATGAGTGATTTCCTCACCCCTTAGCTTTTATTTTATATTTCACTAACAGTTTTTATTGTATAATGAACTGTACAGCATATTGGTAGTTTTATTTTTTTATTTCTCCACGTTTTCAGTCTCAGCTGGGGTCCCAGACAAAGCTTCAAGTTACTTGCCCCCACAGCAAAAGCTGAATTGGAAATTGCAAAAGGGTTGTCCTGTTCATTCCCTACTCTCTTCTGCTCCATTGTGAGGTAATTTTGTGAGTACTGCGTTGTAATTTTAAATTGGATATCAACTCATTATGTAAGGGAATGGTGGCAGTGGCTGACTCAACTCTGTGCTCATCTCAGACATAATTTCTATTCTGATGTCTGTATATATTGAATATAGTATGAGTATGAATATAGTATGAATATAGTATTGAGTATAGTAACTCATAACTTGTCCTTGACTAAATCTCTAGATGTTCAACGAGCATTTCGATCTTTCATAGTAGAGGTTAAGCAAATATCACCTGTGTCTGTCTCAACAAGGAATTAGTTTTTAAATGTGTAATCATCATGAGATAAATTCTGTATATCTCAGAAACCTGCCTGGAATGCTTTACAGCTGGTAGTGTATCCATACCATCCCCTTCTCAATTCCCAGGAACACTCATTTGACTGTTTGGTGAACAAAAGCTCCCTAGCCCTTTTATCTCCAAAACCATCCTGGTTTCACTCCCCTGTGTTCTTGCCTTAAATATATGTTAGACACTGTTGCTTGTGTAGACAGAAAAAAATTCAAAGCTTCTGTTTTTCTCCTTTAGACGTAACTGCTCCTTCCCTCTCTGATGCCCCTCTGGACTGATTTATCCTGTTGTGTATCAGTAGTGTGCTACAACCCACTATATTTCACCTTTCTGACAACATAGGCTTGATGATACCAGAACTGATTCTTTCTGTGGACTCTGATATCCAATCAAAAAACTGCAATTAGATATATAGGCACTTGCTTGCTCCACAGAGTCTTTTTCTTCTCATACACAGCCTTTAGCATTCTAGCGAGCCCTTTTGAAAATTCTGTGCAAAGGTAGGAAGAGAAAAACTAAATAACAAATGGACTTGGAAACTTTCAAGGCTCTGCATAAATCTGCTTCAGTACTGATAATCAAGCATAGAGTGAAATGGCTACTTAAAGCAGTAATTTCCAGAGTAGGGTGCATGCATCTCAGGGAATGTGTAAGACAGCCCACTGGGATGTGGGGAGAAAATAGTTTTAAAACATATTTTATTATATTTCTAAAAACCCATGTAGTTTATTTTGTCTTTATCTCCTTCTTTTTTATTTATATGTTTTGGTTTCTTATTTGTAATGTACATAATAAATAAGTATAGTAGTACCTGTATATGGTTTATAAACAAATTTATTTGCATACATATAAGTGATGCACACTTTGAAATTTTTTGCTGATAGGGTTGACTGATCAAAAAGATTTGGAGGAGCTATTTTTTCAAAAATAAGTGTCAATAAACAGTTAAATGACTACAGAAATTATATTATGTGCATTTTAATATTTATCTTCCACAACAAAAGGAAATATTGTCTAATACTTTTTCCAAATACATAGTATTTCTTAGAATGTTTACAATTGTGTTACCAAAGTGGTGACATTTACAGGAGAACAAGAAGTAAAGCAGTTGTAAAATGAGACTTTAACGATCTCTGAACTTTACACTATTGGGTACATTATCCTAAGGAAGCTCAATTCCTCTGCTTGTCAGTGACTTATATTTTTTCCAGTGGACAAGTCACCTACTTTTCTAGTCCCCTGTTTTTCAATTCACATAGTAGGAATGATAATGTTTCACATGAGTGTTGTGAGGATAAATGTCTTAGTGCCTTACTGTATTCAGCCATCATTGCACTGAATACCACTACAATATCTGCAAGCACTCTTTGTTCCTCCTGGGTAATTTATCCCAGCTTCTTAACCTGTGTACCTCTTTTTAATCTTTAAGCTCAGTTAGGTGTTCCCTGTTGATTCATGTTAGCTCTCTGTAACACTTCTGTTACTCACAGAACATTGGGTTGAGCCATTAATGTGCTCCGAGGAGGTAGTCCTTGAAGATCAGCATGTTCTTTTGGTCTCCTTTCCCCTCTATGGCAACATCCCATGGGATGCTACCAAATAAGTCCTTGAATACACAGAAATGTGCTTTCCTGATGTTCAAATTTGCTGTCTATCTTACTTCTCTCAAGATTTTAAATTGCACAGTGTCATGATTTTTCCAGCTAGGGCTGTTCTTGACTTTCATATTTTTTAAGATTTATTTACTGATTGTGAGAAATAGTTGCAACAAAGTATTTCTCTGAACAGCTGATCAACCACTTGCAACAATAAATTATCTTAAATACGCACTAGAAATCTCCTGGATTGTTTGTGCCCAGCTCTATTGCCTTTCCAGCAGACATTTGGATGTAGATCCATGTGAGAGCCACTCTGTGACTTCCAGTCTTCTTGCAGCTGTCTACAGGCTTCATTTACTTCTTAATTACGTGTGATGCAGTAAAAGCCTGTGCTACCCATGACTGCCTCTTCTCTAAACTTGACTTGTCACCACTTCCTCTACGGTGATAGCTCTGTGCACTCCAGCTGTTTAGCAAAACCCTTCCTCCTCTCCTTCCCAGCCTGTCTCTCCCCAAAAAATCCCATGCATCTGTTCGTTGGAATCTTCTGGTGTGACCTACCACACCTCTTGTAAACTCAGTGAGGTCACATCTCTGCAGCTTCCGTGTTTTTCCCAGAGTGTGGGCATTTGTATTCCCCGTGCTCTTGTTTTCTCAATGGGAGAGAAGAGAAAGCATGAGAAGATGAGAGTTCCCTTGTCCTCTGGTGCACTAATGCTTTTTTCACTCCCCTATACCATTCCTTCTCTTTGAATTATGACAACACTTCCCCAGTATACCCAGTATATGGTTCTCCTCTCCAGGTTAGCAAGCCCATTTGCAAAAACAGTCTTGCCCCATTTTATCAAAGTACTCATTCCTCAAAGAAGGTCCCATGATTATAGAGGATAAAATCCTGCCTGTGCTGCTGCCTACAGAGCCAGGGCTTCATCCAGTGAGTATGTTCACATCTACCTGAACCTTTCCTGTCACTGCAAAGACTGGCATGAAGATATTTCTTTGAATAGCTAGACTTTACAGGGGCTACCATTTTTAAACTAGGACATGTATTAGAGTGCTGCAGAGTCAAAGTTTTGGAAATGCCTCTGTCAGTCAAACACACAGCACCATCAGGCCTATTACTCAAGCTTTTTGTGTGTAAAGGAACAGAAGAACACTTTGCTCTGAAGGGTATCTAGACACAGCAATAATGTATGAAGGTGTTTCATACTTTTGTAATAATGGAAAGTGGAATTTGTGGTACTTCTGCATGAATTACTTTTAATTTTTCCAGGTTAAGTTAGATACTTTGTTTATCTTCTAGAGTTCCTCTTTGTCATACCCAGTAGATGATGATTTATTTAAAACCACAAACCCTCATTCAGTTTTTAATTAAAAAAGTCTTAAGTTCATTTCTTATCAGTAAAACAAATATTTGTTATTACTAATACATTTTAAAGGCAAGCATAGCGCTTCATAGTGTTTATAGGAATAGTGTATGTAGTGCACTGCTTCATCATGAATTCATGTCAATAATTTCACCATTTCAACAGAACTTCTCTGAAAGCAAATACATTTTCCAGTCACAAGCGGGAAATTGAATTCTTCTCTATGAGAATTCAAGGGACACATGGCCATTGAACCATCAGATTCACATGTTAAAGTAACACAGTGCCTTTTCTTGTGCTGCAACTGATATCAATCATTTCTGAAGTACCATAATATTTCAAAATCCAGCCAAATATGCTATTAAAATGGACAATGTGACAATAACTGCCATAAGTCAAGGCAATTTTATCTTATTTCGGACAGCTTTCTGGCTCCATCTTTTTAATATATGACTGCTTCTTTCTCACCACTATGTGATATTCAATAAGGAAACTACTCCTTTAAAAATAGCTTGGCTTCTTTCAGTTCATACATTGGATAATATAACTGTTTATTTGTTGGGTTTTCAATGAGCAAAGAGGACTAAAGCATGATATTGCCAATATTTGTAAGACTGTTGATGATTGTATATATGTTATCAGATCAAGATGTTTTCTTTCTTGGGCTTCATTTTAGGAAAGCTGAATGTAAATATTATTAATATCCTCTGTATAATTTATACTCCTTTTGGCGTTTGCAATGGGCAAGTTAATTTAGAAACAAGTTTCCACAATCACTCATCTAAAATCTCGAGGAGCTGAAGTCTGAAAGTCTGCTTAACTTTTTTTTTGTTACTATAGTTGCTGTTTTGGGAGCTATGTCTGGCTTTTATTTATTTATTTCAAATTTGTGTGGTAAACTATGACAGTAAACCCTGATGATTTAAAATTTTTGTCTTTTAACTATAGTGAGAAATTTGATGCAGTGGTAAATCTGAGCAGAAAACTTGTGCATGGGAAGGTCTTGAACATCCAAAAGTACTCTGTCTGGATAGTTAGCAGGAGATTTTACAGTTCAGTTGCCAAAAGTATCACATGACTGTGAGAGATCTGTAGTGACATAAAAAGTAATTCCTTGCTTAGGAATAGCCTACAAAGTCCTTGAAACATCCCTATAGTAAGGGCCTCTCAAGCTATTGGAAGCTTTCAGCCTTAACATTCTGGATTTTAGAATATGCTTAGTAAAAAAATTTATCTGTATAATTCCTGAGGAAAGCATTTGAGTCTCTTTGAAGTCCAGAGTTTTTTTCTCCAGCTATATGCATCTCCATGTAAGATGGTTCTACCATGGTTTTTTCTACTGCGTAGAAAAAAAATGTGATCTGAAGTAAGCAAGAAATATGCATTCCCTCTAAACTTTTCAAATGGATGCCTAGGGAACAAAGAAGAGAAAATGTCATGTAAAGTGAAACGATCTATTCCATAAATGAGACAGTACATTCTCTATTAAATAAAGTTGTTCTAATTTCTCTAAGAGAAAACTGACTTACGAAGGAAGAGGAAATGTTTCTGAGATGCAACGTAGTACACTTAAAAATATGTGGGAGCTTTCGTTAAAATGCTTTTACTAAACCAGTGCAGGGGTGAGATGGTTTGCAACCAAAGTTACTTTAACTCTATTTTTTCCCAATTTAAAAAAAAAAAAGCAAGAAACCAACCAAACGAAAAAACCAAAGTAAATATCAAGGCAGTCTTGACAGGTTTGCAGACACTGTTTATTCCATCTGCATTCCTGTGTAATTTTTTGTGCCCGTTGACACTATTGTTTACTTGTAATGTTAACTCCTTGAATGTCACTTCCAAGGGTACACTGATTTTTAAATGAGTGAGCTCTCAGAATTGTAAGCTCCTTAATATATGCTGTCACATTTTTTAGCTAAGTACTAAATAGGCTGTTCAGTCATAGAAATTTTTTAAGGCCTGGAGAAACAGGTTTCCTCTCATTATCCATTCTTTCTCCTAGGATATCTACATATTTTCCCTCATTTTCATCGCAGTCCTTCCCCATCCAGCTATGAGGTTTATTCAGCTCCTGTGGAACCAAAAGAAACCAGAAACAGAAACCACACTAGAATGAGTTTATGTTTCTCTTTCTTATGTTAAAGACCTAGATGGCAAACTCCACTGACGCAAATATTGATGCTTCTGATGTAAAATCTGCTCATTTATCCTCTATAGAAGTCACCACTATCCTATTTAATGGAATCAATTCCATTTTATTTCCCTCTAATATGAAGGAAAAAATCAACTTCTGAAAGAAAAACACACACTGCAGTGAAAAGTTGGCTATGAGCAGTGCAAATTAGCTTTATTGTATGGATGTCCACTAAGAAAGACCTTGAGCAACCTAATCTCACTTTGAGGTTAACTGTGTTTTGAGCAGTTTTTGAAAGGCCTAGGCCCTCAGATAGGCCCTTTCCACCTATATTTTTCTATGACCTTGTAAATGCAGTACGTATGTATGTGTACTCAGTGTACATGCATACACCACATAAATACATTTATGCACACCTGAATTGTTTGTTTTGTTCTTCAATATCCAAAAAAACTGGTCAAATTACATGTCTTTGGTATTAACACATGTATGAATATGTATGCACAACCATGTTTGATGGTTTGACCTGTAAACCCATGCTATATCACTCACTCTCCCTTCACTACATTGTTGTTGTTGGACTGCTTATTAGCTTGCTTTTCGATGCTTTTTTTATGACATAGAGAAGTATTATTCACTTATATCTGTAACCAGATTTTACAGAAATGACGTATGAAACTGTGACCTATTTCAGTTTCTTTGTTGCCATACAAAACCAAGCTGTTCCTGGAATCTTTTTTTTTTTTTTTGACAGGGGAACAAAGTGTCCATATTCAGTGAACATCAAAGCAGAGTTAACTGCTGGATCCCAGAATTGTCCTCTCTTTTTTTTTTGACAGGGGAACAAAGTGTTCATATTCAGTGAATATCAAAGCAGAGTTAAGTGCTGGATCCCAGAATTGTCCTCTTGCCACAACATGGCAGCTCACCAAAATGCAGATGCCCAACAGAACGAAGCAGTGAGAAAGGCAGAGGATGGTGGAGAGCTCCATTTGCTAAAGCCAGGAATTTCCTGAGGATTGTTTCTCTTATGAGAGAGAGGAGCAACACAGCAATTACAGTGTGTCTACAAAGAAAGTGAGTGTGATGACTAGGATGGAAAGTATTTGGAATTAATTGTCATTCCTAAATGACCTTCAGCTGTGAAAGGAAAAGTGAGTCTCTCGTGAAACAAACTGCATTCATCTACAGGGAATCCAGTGGGAACACGGATGTTGAGAGCGTGGTTGTGTTTTCCCCTCTTCACAGACTTTCTGCTCTAGAATAATGAAGAGAACACAGCAGGCTTTTGGCAATTACAAACAATTTGCAAGATAACCCAGAAAAGGGAAGAGAATTGATACAAAATTGCTAAGTGTTTTATCTTTTACTAAAACAAGTGCTAGCACTTCCAATTTTATTGACTTCTCCTTTGGGTACTTTCTTGCACATTCAGTTCCTTCCAGTGTAGAATTTAGAGAAACATTAATACTTTGTCTTTTCTTCTAAAATTATTCTGATTGGTTGGGTCATACTGTACTGAAAGTGTCAGAGTCTGCCTGGGATGATGCTTGCCTCTCTGAAGTGGTTTTACTTTTTCTTAAACATAAGTTCAAATTTTCGACTTGAAAGTTCAACCACTGCTCTGAGTCCCTCATGTCGTACACATTCCAATAGGTTCTGTGCAGAAATATTTGTTGCCTTTACTAAACACAGCACAGAATTACCAAAGATACTCTCATGACATTGCTGCCATACAGGCTTAGATAAATCTTGGAAACCCCAGTGTGAATGAGGAAGAGTAAGTGGCACCTTGCCAAAGAGTAGGATGAGGCAGGAAATGGCAAAAGATGGAGAGTTTAAATGCAACAATTTGAATATAACCACGATAATACTTATCAGGATTCAAGTGACCAAGCCCAGCTGGTTTGGGCCCCCCAAAGCCTTCAGCAAGTGCTTCACCTGTTAGTGCAGAAGATGTAAAAGGGCAGGGGACAGGGGCAGCCATGACAATTTGTCTTGCAGCATGTGCTAAGACAAAGTTGTGTGATGCTGCCTGCCTCCAGGTCCCAGCTCTACAGGGACACTATAGCATGATTAGTGAGGCATCCCAGAGCAGTATAAGCATGAGCAGAGGTTTGCCTCTGAGTGAATGTTTTCCCCTGAATCCTGCACATTTCTCCCCTGATATGCTTGGTAATACGCCATGACAATTTGTCTTGCAGCATGTGCTAAGACAAAGTTGTGTGATGCTGCCTGCCTCCAGGTCCCAGCTCTACAGGGACACTATAGCATGATTAGTGAGGCATCCCAGAGCAGTATAAGCATGAGCAGAGGTTTGCCTCTGAGTGAATGTTTTCCCCTGAATCCTGCACATTTCTCCCCTGATATGCTTGGTAATACTATGTCGTAACCCCAGGCCGTTATCCAGTACAACATGAGCATCCAGTACATATTTTATGACTGTTAATTTATTCCTAAATCCTAGAATTAAGAACTGCATTGGCCTTAACTGCAATTGCAGCACTTCCTGGACGTTGTGGTTTAACCCCAGGCAGCAGCCAAGATCCACGCAGCCACTCACACACTCATCCACCAGTGGGATGGGTGAGAGAATCAGAAGGGTAAAAACTAGAAAAGCCCATGGGTTGAGATAAAGACAGTTTAATAGAGAAAGCAAAAGCTGCACACACAAGCAAAGCAAAACAAGGAATTAATTCACTGCTTCCCACAGACAGGAGGTGTTCAGCCATCTCCAGGAGAGCAGGGCCCCATCACGCGTAACGGTTCCTTGGGAAGACAAATGCCATCACTCCAGATGTCCCCCCTTCCTCCTTCTTCCTCCCACCTTATATACTGAGCATGATGTCATATGGTATGGAATATCCCTTTGGTCAGTTTGGGTCACCTGTCCCAGCTGTGTCTCCTCCCAGTCTCCCATGCACCCCCAACTTCCTTGCCAGTGTGGCAGTACGGAAAGCAGCAAAGGCCTTGACTCTGTGTAAGCTCTGCTCAGCAATAACAAAAACATCTCTGCATTATCAACTCTGTGTTCTGCACAAAACCCAAACATAGCCCCATACTAGCCTCTGTGAAGAAAGTTAACTCTCCCTCAGCTCAAACCAGCACATTCTATATTCACATAGTTTATATCTGACCACTTCCCTGGGCAGTTCAGTGTTTTGAGGAATAGATTTTGCTTAATATTACAAAACAAGCATGAGAGGACTGATGTTTAAGCTGTCTTTTTTTCTTACTCATAAGTATCTACAGGTAACAGATAGGAGTTAAATACAGAATTTCAGTCATCCTTTTTAAAACATAATCATGCCACCTACAAAAAATGAACGGAGGTTTTTATAAGATGTTTTCATATAGCATCTTCCATTTTCAAAGTGTTCAAGAATTGCATCCTGCAAACCAGTTATGGATTATCTATTAGATGAACTTGGTGAAAGTTTTAATTGAGCCAAATACATAGCACTTCAAGAGTGATGAAATTTCATGGCTCTTTTTAGTTGGTGCAATATAAAGATACCTCTGGTTTCCTCAGAAGACACTTTTTTTTCTTGTTCTGGTATTTGACAATGAGCTAACATTCAGAATGCAAACAGAGAGACACATTGCCTGCAGTAAAAAAAGCATTTTCTTCCTATTTACAATATATGTATGCAGTAATGGGGGAGAAGTGATCCCAGTACCATACTAAAATGAATTTAAGCTATTTCATATTGCAGGAAAAATGGCAATTTAAAACAAAAATCTATAGCAAACACAGAAGAACTGAAATAGCCTAAGCTATTAAATAAATAAAAAAACCCACAAAATAGAAATACATAAAATGCTAATAAATTGACCCAAATGGAGAAGGACAAATTGAAAAAGAATGGTTCCATTTTGCATATGAGAAATTTACAGAAGCAAAGTTCAAAGCAACGCTTGTGAAGTTTCAGATGGAATTTCAAATTAAAATCATTGTTGTCTGCTTCCTTTTTTGTCTAATTTAACATATTGGGAAACATTGCTTTTAGAATTTTTATTACTGTATCAGCGCTTCAGCATAAGTTGAGAAACTGTACCCAAATGGTGTTGGGATTTCTCACTGTCAAAATAGCAAACACTGAATTGTTTGGGACATGAGTTGAGAGTTGAAACAGCTTTCTGCAAAGCCTGATCAGACCAGTGTTGACTCTTCTGAGGAGAAACCACCAGAGTCATCATGGATTTCTGGTTCTGAGCTGTGTGCAATGACCAGAAGTGACTATACAATCAGCAGCTGACCATGGTTTCCTTTCTTAGAGTTACCTGGGTTCTTAAATTAATGGATTTTTTTCCTGAGTTGCTTTCCCAAAGCACATTGATTGACCATAGTTTTGCATTATGGTGAATACTGGGAAGCCGCATTGTCCTTTTGCAATCAGTTTTAGTTTTTGTGTATGTCTCTGTCAATACTATTTTGGGGAAATTGCCTAGGTTTTAAAGGAATTTAAGAAGTATAATTTTGCTGTGTTTCACCATGTGCATGTTTTAGGAAAATGAGAGTATTTTATTAGAGATTTTGTCTCCAAATTCAAGGTGAGGACTGGAGTGTAAAACAATCAGCTTTACTTTCCTTGAACTAGTTTCTTGTTTTCTCTGTTACAATATATTTGTCTTCAGGAATAACCTTTCTGATAATTTGCAAAGTGAAAGACTTTTCAGTTTGAATACAGGATTACTCAGCCTTTCACAGCTGATTTTATTGAGACTAATGAGATGAGAGGCTGAAAGAGGTCCAGAACATGCCAAAGATTAGGCTTGTGCTTAACTCCACTGTCTCTGTGATGTAAAATGCATAGTAGACTATAGTGGGTTGACCTTGGGTTCATGCCAGGCACCTACTAAAGCTGCTCTTTCATTCCCCTCCACAAAAATGGACAAAAGAGAGAAAATATAATGAAAGGTTCATGGGTTGAGATAAGGACCAGGAAAGACCATTCACTGAATACCGTCTTCTGCGAAACAGACTTAACTTGAGAAAATTAAGTGATTTTATTACTAACAAGATCAGAGCAGGATAATAAAAAAATAAAACAGACCTTAAAAACACATTCCCCCACTCCTTCCTCCTTCCCATCTCTACCTCCTCCCCACCAGCAATGCAGGGAGATGGGGAGTGGGGGCTACAGCCAGTTCATCACACATTGCCCTTCCCCTGTTCCAGTGTGTGGTCTCTCCCATGGGAGACAAATCTCTATGAACTTCTCCAACCTGAGTCCTCCCACAAGCAGTAGTTCTCCATGAATTGCTGCAGCATGGGTCACTCATCACGGGGTGCAGTCCAGCCTGCTCCAGTGTAGGTCCCCCACAGGATCACAAGTGCTACCAGGAACTCTCCTCTGGTGTGGGTCTCCTCTCTCCACAGTTCTGCAGGTCCCTGCCAGGAACTTGCTGCAGCAAGGGCTCCCCATGGGTTCACAGCCCCCTTCAAGAAACCACCTGCTGTGGTGTGCCTCTCCTCCGTGGACTACAGGTGGATCCCTGTTAACCTCCATGGCCTACAAGGGGACAGCTGCTTCACCATGGTCTTCACCACAGGCTGCAGGGGATCCTCAGCTCTGGCACCAGAGTACCTTCTCCCCCTCCTTCACTGACATTGGTGTCTGCATAGTCTCCTCTCTTTTCTGACCACAATTTCTTCAGTGCAATAACTTTTTTTTACTTTCTTAAATATGTTATCCCAGAGGTGTTACTACCACCACTGATTGGTTAGGCCTTGCCACACTGGTGGGTCCATCTTGACATTGGCTCTGCTGGACATTGGAAAGCTCCTAGCAGCTTCTCACAGAAGCCACTTGTAGCCACTCACTGCCCCTCCACCTTCCCCACCCTGCCCCCACCAAAAGCTGGCCATGCAAAACCACATTCAATTTTATATTGAATTTTGTGTTGCTGAGTAATGTGGCACACTTTGAGCTAACAAGGGTGTCTTGGGAAAATTAAAAATGCAGATATCTTACCGAAGTGTATGAAAAGTATGCAAGCAAAATAAGGAAAGTCTGGAATATTCATTGAAATGAAGAAGCAGTGGGAAATTCGACAGGCCAGGATTGAAGTGTTGGAGGTATGTAAAAAAATAATGCATCTAGCCAATAAAAATGTATTGTAGGAAGGAACAGAGACTGAAATTTGCAAGAGCAGTGAAACATAAAAAATTTAAAATAGAGGAGTAGATAGTCATTACTGAAGGAATTTGGAGAAGGGAAGATATTGATGCGAAACATAAAAAATTTAAAATAGAGGAGAAGATAGTCATTACTGAAGGAATTTGAAGAAGGGAAGATATTGATGGAAAATGTGTCAAGTGTCATGGAGATAAAAAATTTTGAGAGATTTTTGTCAAAAGATGATAGGTATGACATCATACCTGTGTTACTAATATTCTCAGACACAAAGAATCAAAGAAAGTGCTAAACCCAGTAGTGTTTTGTCAAAGAAATGTAAGTTTTCATACTGGAATAAATCACTGTGATAGTTTAAACACCAGAGCATTAAATAAAATCTGAGAAGATATGGCAGAATGTTAGCACACAGAGTCCAAATATCTGGAAGAGGCCTTTGTGCAGTAACCTGGATAGCATATTGCAGTACCTTTCAACATCTGTTACAACCTTCATTATTCAATAATGGTGTCTAATGCTGAAAGGTGAATTACTAGGTAGCTGAAATGAGATACTCTGAACTCCAAAAAGGTTTAGACTTCACATATTTGATAGTACACTGATATTGCATAATGATTTTTCTCATCTCACAACATGAGTTTCTTGGTGATAATTCAATTACAGCATTTTATAAACATTCTTAGATTTCCCTGGCATCAGTTAGGCTTTAGTTATAATTAGTTTTTAAAATATATAATAAAACATGGAATACAATTTGGAATCCCAGTCAACCTTCAAATCATTGTGCTGTGCTCTTTAACTGCTAATCTAATGCTTTCAACGCATGGCTTCAAAAAAGTGTAGATTCCGTTTCGTCCTTGTCAAGTAGGAGTTATGTTTAAACCTGAGGTGGAAGATAATGACCCTATTGTTTGCTCCGTTAAGTGGTTCCAAAACAGCAACCACAAAAAATGTTTATCCTACCAAATCTTATTTGCATATGTCTAATCATTGTCACTTATCACAGAACTATAAAAATTAGTTGTGAGTCAGCTCTGGTTAATGTATTGGCATGGAGTGGAAAAATGTTAATCCAATCCTTTGGTCTGTTAACTAGCTTCTGTTCCTATTAAGGCTCAGTATAGCTCAGATCTGACTTTTGTTAAAACCTTAGCCAATTTATATTAGCCCACAATTTCTTATTTTATACCAAACTTGAATTTGCACTAGATGAGAGTTTTTGCTGTGACTGTGGATTGCACCTGTTCTGCATGCTGAGAAGCCAGTCTGGTACTAGAAGTACCCATCTCCAATTTTGCATTTGGAAATACTTGTGCCAGAAGGTCTGCCTCTGAAACTTCTCCACTTCTCATCTCCCCAAAAGGGGCTCATGCCACCTCCTCATGATTACCTGAAGCAGTCAGTAACAGGATTTTATGACAGTTTATGAACTCTGAGATACGTTAAAGCAGTCTATGCACAACATCACAACTAAGGCTGCAGAGCAACTCATAAGTAAATCTGTCAGTGGTACTTCAGCCCAGCACAATGGCAATGCTAGACAGTCAGAGGAGAAAAGAACCACAATATGAAACTTCTAAAATAAAAATACTTCAAGCTAAGATAAATGGCAGAAGCAACTTCAATTGGAAGTAATTATGTTGTTGAAATATTTTCAACACTACAGGATGCAATTAAACCGTTATCACCAGTGGTAACCAGCCTCCTTTAAAGAAGGAATAAGTATTCATTATGGAAAGAGAAAATTATATATAATATAGAGACCGAAAATATAAGGCAATCAAAATCTAAAACAAAGCCAAATGCATTACTGGAAAGGAATTAAATAGTCAACAAATAGTGCATAAATTAAATAGTCCATCCATAAAACAGTATGGATGGCTGACTACCATTCAGAAGGGTACTCGAATTTATTTATACAAGTATGGATTTATGTAAGACAGAGATTCTCTTACATCTCTTAATACATCCAGTAGAAGTTATTCTTTCAGGTCATGAATATATGTGAGGGCAAACACCTTTCAAACTATTAAAACATAACTCAGATATTTGCAAAATTCTTACAGCACCTCTGCAAATATTTACAATGACACGTAACAGAGATATGTACAGAATTTCAGAAGGGGCAGAAATTCTGTACAGGCTAAGACTCTGGCTCTTGTTATCATGACAGTGCCTGTGACAGGGCTATAGAATTTCCTACAGACCACCTACAGTTTATCATAACATAAAAATTATTAACTCAGTCTAGTAATTTCCTAATTTGATGACCCTTTTTCCTTCTTCATTTTACTGATAATGCTGATTATTCTTTTTTTGGAATGTGCACATAGTCTTCTATTTTTAATTCATGACATGATTTTTAAATTTTTATGATTCTGTACCATTTAAAATTAGATTTTTCATAAAACAGCTGTTAATGATCATGAGCCACAGAATTAGATAAGCTAGAAATTACATGTTCTTTTGAGTTGAGAGCTTTAACTCTGTTTTCCAGGGTGTGAGTATTTTCAACAGCTGATTTTGTAGTGATTTGATTTAACTGTCTTGAGTAGAAGGCATAATACACATGAGGCCAGTAATATTTCAGCTGTCTTGCTTTCTAAAATTTTTTGTTTTGTTTTAACTTGCTTTAATTCTGTGAATCATAAGTCACTAACAAGGTACATCTCCCTGCTTCCTAAAGTAGTACCTCAGGGGCAAGAATTTCCACAGAGAATTCTGTTGATTGGAGTATTGATGGACTTCTAAGAACCTGAGTAAATACTGTGCTGGATTGTCTTTGTTCTAGACTTTGCTCCTTCCAGCTTATCTGACAGACAGGTATCGTGGGTCAAGAGAAGAAAGAATATGTTTGTGGCATGTGAAGTTTTGGGCCATTCCTCTGCTTTTTCAGCTTAAGAAATTATGAACCATGAGAAATGAAGCTGTCTTAATGGTAATGTTCAGGACACATTCTAGCTCTCTTTTATCTGGCATCTGGAGGAAGAAGGAAACTCCTGAACATAACACTTCAAACAAACCTGGCTGCCCTTTCCTGATATAAGAAGACACCTAAAAAGAGTCCATTTGTCAAATTAAATGCCATTTTCTCAAACTTTGGGCAAATAGACCACTTTCTTTTGTTCTAATTTGGAATGTCTCTGAAGCAGAAATCTCCAAGGAGGTTTGGAGACAATTTCCAAGAAAAAGACTGTAACTACTTTGTAGTGCTTTGTTCAGTGAACTGCAACAAAGCCCTAGACAAGGGAGAAGTTTGTGTTTGTTTGCCTGTAAACTCCATGTATGTGGTACCATTACCCAAATACACTACTGTAAGATGTGTGTAACATGGTCTATATGTCAACCCTGACTGGTGCTGCACATTTTGGTATATCTGCATCATTTAGCAAGGGGACCTGCTTTATGTCTGTTACTGTCAAACTGCCATTTTCTAGTAGGTTTCATATTTCCTGGAAAGAAATAATGATAATTCAAAATTGAATTATCTCACGTACAGTGCTCCAGCCTGAGCATTGCTCAGGTTCTCCTGGAATGATTTGAATTCTTACCTCAGCTACGAACAAACATAAGGTGTACTTTTGAAGACATCAACCTATTTATTCATCAACCTCATTATTCTATGACAGAATAATTCATTCACAATTCTTTTGAAATTAGCTGCTTTTCACTGTCAGTGTAGTCCTGTATAATGAGAGAGTGTTGTGGGTTTTTTTCCCCCTTTCGTCCTTCTGCTCTGTTTGAAACTCAAAGCTCTTCTATAAAGGAGTAAAGTCTATGTTAAGGAAGATGTCTTTTAGCCTGCAAGATTTATAGTTTGTCGACAAATAAGTAAAGTTTTAGGAATCCAAACAAAAGAAGTGAATAATTTGCCATAGTTTTAGTAGCTATCCATTAAAATAACCCAAAATAACAATCAAAAAAACCAGTCCTTTCTGCCGAAAAGGAGAACACACAACATATTCATCATGGAGTTTGAAAGGGAACTTGATGTCATTTTCGGCCCGGCCTCAAGCAGATGTGCTTCAATTCAAGAGGAGATATGATAGCTCCTCAACAAAGTCTAGGCCTGCTTTCCCCTTGCATAAGTGCCTGTTTTGGTTGAAAGGAAAGAGGCTAAAAGGAACAAAAAGAGAAGCTTTAGGTGAGACATTGCTGAAAAAATAATTGAAGCATCTGGTTGAAAGCCTGAAATTACACCAGAAACATAACTAAAATTAATTTGGATCTGTGCTATAGCATTATGATAATGGAGTCTGTGGCCTTACCAAAAGATTATAAACACGACTTTTAAACTCTCTTTGATACTCTTATTACTACTACACTTAAATTATTATGAGTGGCTAGAAGATCATCTTGTTACTAAACGTGCATAGTTGGCATAACTCGATACACTCTGATAAACTAGCCGAGTAAAGAAAAACATTTGAAATAAATATACTGGATGTTTGATCTTAGCTTTCATTGTAGTTTGGGGGTGATCACTGTTTTGATCCCCAAAACTCATCAATGCCATCATAAATTTTATTTGTAAACTATATTGTTCTTTCTGTTATAAGAATGTTTGTTGCTTTCTACAGGACTTGGATCTTTTGCCCCTAAATGTAGCTCATCTCTTGAATTTGCTGCATCAACAATCATTTCACACTTTAAAACTTAAGGGACTTTTTTCTCTGTGTGTGGATTACTTTAGTACAAAAGCACTTGGACATAGCAAAGTGTCAACCAATTCATGTGTTTGAGGAAGTCTCAAAGAAGGTATATATTTCAATCAAATTATTTAAACATAGTATTCCTGAAGAGCTAAACTAATTCCATACAGTAAAAACATGAGTCACTCTCCGGAAAAGATAAGATTTTTTGATCTCTACTTAATATCACTTTACTTACTCATAATAGTCTGGCTTCTTTGTAAGAAAAATGGAAATAACGCACTTTTCCAATATTATGATATTTTTCTTAAAGCTGGAGAGTATTATGAGCTAACTTTGTTACAGAAAAAAATACTTAAGAAAGTTGCAAGGGATTTTACTCAGAATATGCATACATATAGAAACTGGAGAATGTGAGTATGCTAAAAGATGTCTACGGCACACAAATCTTAGGACAAAGTGATATATATTAAATAGGGAAAAAATATACATAGTTGTTAAGAAAATCACATGTCACGGTTGAATACAATCTTTCTTTCTTCGGGAGTATTATCTATATCCCCTGAAGACTATTTAACCAGCAAGGGATTTTATGTTTCTAGGAGTGAGCCTTTGCTTCTATCTGTCAAAGTGCTATTGCTCCTAAGAGTGTCAGCCAGGCTTTCAAAAAATCACTGAATTTGCAGAAATTTCTGAAGGTTGAGAGAAACTGAAAGCCTTCAATAGTCAGCTCACTAGCATTAGCTTCAGCCTTCCTTACTTTCCATTTTAAACTGATAAGCAACCTAAAGAAGGGTAACAATATTGCCACCCTTTTGGCAGTATTCAAATGTAAACATGTAACTCAAGGCAGCAGAAAGGCATCTTTAGACACATATAGATTAAGATGGCCTAATTCATAAAATCCAGAGAAACTAACAGCATCAACTGATTTACAAAAAGAAAATTAATTTTAACTATGTACATATGTCCTATCATCACTTATTTTTAAAAATATTTGCTAGATAAATTCCTCGAAAGATACCGTTCTATATTAAAGTTCAGTTTTCTCAGAAAACAAGAAAGTCACTGAGATTGTGATAATTGATATCTACCTATTCATTTATTTATAAGAGGTGAGTGATCAGATGAGGTAGAGCCTCCTGAGAAGGAAGTGGCATGTTGCTGCTGCAGAGGACCAAAGAATCTTCCCTTGCAGGAGTGAGACTGGATAGGTTGCAGCACAGGAAAGACAGATACAGAGGTAAAGTAATATGTTGGCAGCCTGCAGCTTGGAACACACTATTGAGACAAGGGGTGAGACAGACCTTGGAGGTGGCAGAGCTTGCTGCATCTCAGAAACCTTCTGTGGTGCTACAAGCAAACATGGAAATAATGAAACCTTGAGAAGAAAGAATTTTTTGTATCTAACCTGTCCTAAATCACTGTCTTGATTTATGAAATTAAGTATTCTGATTTACAGGCTAATAAAATGAGATTGGTAAAAAGCATCTTATATTTCAGGATGCTCATTAGAAAGTATCATTTTAGACAAACTTCCTCAAAGCTCTGTCAGACTCTGGCTCTTGCTACAAAGATCTACAAGTAAAAATCCTTTGCATATGATCAAGGAAAGTAAGAACACTGGATAGTTTCCTTCTGGGCTTCTTCCAAACATGTCCCTCAAGGGTATAGTTTATGTCAAGTTTGACTCATCTGACTCCTACAATGTATTTGGAGACCTTTCCCTTCAAATGCCTCATGCCTTGCTCAACTTTGACATCTTGCTGTACAAACACTACTCTGGTGGGCTGCAAGAACAGTTACTTTGGTACTGTGAAATGAGAAACCACAAATATATGACTCATGACTACAAGGAGTAAAGTGTGGTTTTGAGAAGATACAGGCCAAGAGCTACCAAAAGTGAAGGAAATCAGTTTGTTGTAAAGTGTGACAGCCTGACAAAATTGGACATGAGCCAGTCCCCAGCAATTCACTGGGGGCTTGTGTTCTACTTGTTAGTACCATTCACAACACAGTAGAAAGAAATCTTTAGTAATTTTTAAAGAGATTTTTTACTTAGAGATATCGTAGAGGTTTTGAAATTGAGTATGAATTTCAGAATTTATTGCAAAGTGAATTCCTAATGGGCCAAAAACTTCAAAATAATACACTTCATATTTATAGGAATTAGTTAAATATCACATTGCTGTAACAGCTAAGACGTGCAAACACCTTTCTGAGCCCTTCACAAAATTTTTACAACACTGTATAAGGCAAAATGCACTCTAGGTACAAAAGCTTACCCATATGTCTTCATCTAGAAACACCTTCAGACAGTAATCACCCTAATTTAGTAGCTTCACCTTTACTATGTAGATTTTAATAGCAGCTGGCCTTGTTTAGTAGCTGCACTTATTTAATAGCTGCACCTTTTCCATGGACCTTTCCCATGCAAGCCGTAGGGGAAAGTAATTAAATTTAATGAAAACTGTGCTTTGCAAACAAGGATATATGGCTAGTCATATGAAATGGTCAGTAGGCTAAATCATTTGTGGAGAAATTATCCACAGTACGAAGGTTAAAGTACTGTAGCTCAAAATACAAATTAAGACTGAAGTGTATAGGACATTAATTGTGGAGTTTCCTTGATGACAGCAGCATAGTGACCATGCCCTTAGAAGGCTTGTATGTCTCTGCAAGCTCAAGAACTCATGACAGCATTATTCAGTGAATGAAGATGAAGGCTTCTCTCTGGAGCACTGTGGAAATGCACAGTTCTTCAATATAAGCATCAAAATGAGAATCTGATTCTCACATTATATCTTGCTTCTCCTGTTAAGGGCATTCTCAGCACAAGTGTTTGCACTCTGCTCCCAGTATTATGCTAGACAAGGACACCTTTAACAGCTTGAAGTGACTTAAGGATTAGAAAATAAACAATGAACTATTCATATACTAGCAGGGACATGATAACAGTACAAGGAAGGAATAAAAGGAAATTGGACTTAATATTCGCTCCTTTTTTTTTTAAGAATAATTAAAAGCTCTTTTGAAAAAATACCAACTTTCTTTTACTAATGTTATTTTAAGACAAAGGCAGTTAAAGACAGATGACCTCTTTGCTAAAGAAATGGTCTTTTTTTCATTTTTTTGATCATATTTTTTCATTGTTTTGACAGAAGACAACAATCATTTGATAGTGGTGGGTCACAAGGAAATGAATTCTTCTTTTTTCCTAGGGGAATCTATAAAAAATAATTTCTTTTTAGTAAAAGATATTTTCTTGATGTTGCAATAACTTTGCTTTCCACTAATGACAAAATTAGTACTACATCTGGAAATACTTTTTTGCCTCAAAATTTTATGTTCTGGGAAGGTAACCTACATGAAAATCCATTGTGATTTTACTTACAGAAAGTTTCCCTACTATTGCCATCATTATAACACAGAAGTTTCATTACTGATATTGTTGCAATTTAAAATACAAAACATTAGTGGAGCAATAACACTGTGAGATTTTTATATGTTTTGTAGTTCTGTTCTCTCATATTGCTGTGCAAAATGTGCAAGCTTTTCCAGCAGATAAACTGATGTACAGCAGCAGTGAGATAAAAGCTGCAAACAGCAGTTATGAGATGAGATGCTTTTGATAAAAAAATGTACTTAATTTGAAAGATAATCCTCAGAAATTCACCTCCCCTTGTAAATGCACAAAAATCTTTCTTACACAGCAGCAGAAATTAACTGGAAATATAGGTATCTGAGTTACTAGTTCTCTTTTTTCTAAGAACTGAAAATACTAATTAAGCTAACCCTACATGGATACTTTCATGGCTATGATATTTCTGCTTTAATGGAAGGAAAAAATGGGAATTTTTACTTATCTATATCCTCAGGAAACCTGGTATTACAGCGTTTCTGGTTGGTAATACGTAAAGAACAATACATTTGGGTTAATTATGTTAGAGAACTGTATTGCAGCTGCTAGTTTTCACTGGAATAATAGGAATATTTCACCATTTTACTCTGTTTTGTGGCAATCCTGCTTATTTCTGTGTTCTTGTCTGTGCAGGTTGTGGCCCTTGCCTAGCCCAGCTGTTTAAAGTGTAACATTTATCCTAGACATGCAAGATGTGCTTTCAGTAGTGAACATCTTGCCATTTCTGAGGGCGATAGAAACTTTTTAACTGACTATCTTTCGTTAGGTTCGTGATCCATGACCCTGTGCTAAGCAGCCTTGAGAGTCCAAGAGGTTATTTCTCCTGACAGAGGATGCACATTGCCATTCAAAAAAAGAGAATTTCCAAAGTAGGCACAAGAAATGCAAGACATTGTGTCTCAGTTGTGTGCTTGCTCAGCAGAGCCCACCTTACATATTTTCTTTTACCACAGGCAGTCTTTTTATGGTAAGAGCAGCAATTATTGCTCCTTTACCCTTAAAACTATTGCCCTGCATAACCTCTTCACATGCAATGTTGCAAGATAAATACTGATCTAGCCTACCATGACAAATGTCACAAACTCTGAATTCTTGGTAAGAGTCTCTTTCTATCATTTGGACTAGACATTTCATTCTGGGCTGGTAAAATTCTCTTCGAAAAAAGTGCATTTCTGTGAATTTTTTTTTCTTTTTGACAATGTGGAGTTCCTCATCCAGTTGCAAGAGATGTATTTTGTCAAAAAAAAGTTTTGGCCAATTCTGTCTGAGAGTGCTGATCTATCATTTACCTGGTTGTCTTGATTTTTCTGCTTTTTCTCTCAGATGGAGCTGTGTGGTACACACTATCACTCTGAAAAACACAATATTCTGTTTCAAAGCCAGCTCACAAATGTGAAGATGGAAAAAAGCAATATAGTGCATGTTGATAAGTGCACTCTATTTCTTGTGCACAGTTGCAAGCATTATCCTAGGAACCTGTGCCCAGACCCCTAACCTAACTTACCCTTCTCCATTGCATCTCTGGTGCCCATGCCCTCTAACAGTGAAATGTCCAGTTAGCTAACAATACAAGGCCTTTCTCACCTTTCTACAGGTTGCAGTCCATGGAAAACACAGCTGAGGTAATAATCAGGCCCATAAGCCATAATATTACCACAGGAGTATGAATATGTTACAGATTTTGGAGACAAAATAATGAAAAGGAGAAAAGAAATTTCTCTTGCTCTGAGAAATACTGATTTCTCTAGTCTTTTTGAAGAAACATTACACAAGACAAGTTGCAATCACGCTGTGGAGCCATTCTTAATGATTCTTATCTGCAACATCATTTTTTGCAACTGATTTTTATAGTGAACACATGGCAGAATTCCCTGCTTGTGAGCAGACATCTTTTCTTGTAAATGTGAAACTGCTGACAGTCTTACCAGCAGTCCCTGAAATGCAATTTGTGAGTCTTGGAGAGGGGAAGGAGAGAGAGGAAAACACTATATGATGTGGATTTGATCAACACATATTATTCAATTGCCCTCAGCTTGTGGCAGAACTGGGCTTCCCATATGAAGTGGAGCTGCTACAGGTCTGGATTGTATAAAAGGCCTCAGCAGAAGTTTTCAGCCTTGAAATAATACCATAAGATGATTCTATCCAGCTTTAAACCAATTTTCAGATACAAAGAGGGTTAGAGATTTTGGCCGCTGTGAACAGGAATAAGCACCAATAAAGGCACCTTGCTAAAACTTACAAGGAAAGAATAATGTTTAAGTGAACCATGGCATGCACTGACTTTGTTGGTTTTAATCTTGTTGCTTCTCAAAACATACCCTTGCATGAGTGAGCAATACAACTGTTTTATAGAAGCTGACTTTGGAGAATTTAATCTGTCACCTTGTAAGGAAAGGCTGTCTAGGGGCTATGGGTACAGGTAGACCTGCTGTGTTACTGTAGCTGGAAGGAAAGAGGACCTGCAAATACTAAATCTAATAATATATGGGTGTATGAGTCTGCATTTCCATCAAAAGACAGCTGCCTAAAGAGGTGTACTCATTAGGGTTCAACAAAACCTAAATTATCCCTCTCTTTCTAGCATTAAAATTCAGTTACCCCCTCAAGATCTGAAGTAATTTACAAGATTCCATCTTTTGTTGCATTTTCAAAGTGTTTTAAGAGAGTATAGAGTGTATCTGTAACAGATTACTTGTGGTTAGACTCAATAGTTCACAATTCCCCTTGGTGATGTATGTAGGTTATTTGACAAGTACAAGGGAAGCCTACACTGCTGTAACCTTAGCATTTAGGTTATTGGAACACACAGATGGGCTTTGACAATTCAAATTTTCTGATGTGCTTTTTAGCTATTAGCAGTTTTATCAGACAAAGAAGTTGTGTAAGTTTAATTTTATTACCTTTAAAGATAAAATATATAATATATACAATATAATATATTCTTGCATCTAGTTTCTGAACATTTATAATAGCAGTGTGGTGCATAATTTCATAGAAACTGATAATTCTAATTTATGAAAATATTTGTATTGGTAATGCATTTACCATCTAGGCTGTCTCAGCATAATGTGGCAACTGTGCAATGCTAACTAACTTATTAGTATTGTAAATGGTTACAGTAGAACCCCAAACATTTATAGTAGGTAAACTAGCAAAAAAGGAAGAAGAAAATTGAATTCATGACTGTTAAAGTGAAGGAGAAGCTGTCTGTTGATTTCTGTTGTCTTTGGATTCAGGTCCTGCAAAAAGGAATCCTTGAGCTATGCAGAATCTGTGAGGTGAATTAAAGGACAAATACTGTTTCAGCTGTAAAACTAGTATAGAATTGTTGTTCAGAGGAATAGCAGTTATGAAGAGAATTATGATTCTGTGGTATCTTAATTTTTATTAAAATCAGATGGTTCTGCATTAAAATACCTCAGAATATTCTATGTATTACTATCTGCAAAGATGGAATCAAGTCTTCATAGTAAAAAAAAAATCCCTTAATTTTTAGGTACTGAGCTGATCTGCCATCTCCGTTGAAATGAAAAAAAAATCAGCATTAAAATCATAAACCATCTGTGAGCCTAAGAATAAATATAGATCTCTGCATTTTGGAATATATATTTGAAAATTGTGATATGATTTTCAAAATATGCTGAAGTGCCAAAAGGCCAAAATTGGATCTTCCAAAATATTAGAAAAATATATTTTTGTTTGCAAAATTAAATGCAAGAAATACTTATTTAGGCTGAGTACTTCTACTGCATTGGGTTCAGTATCATCATTCAAAAATCAGCTTCTAATATGTGTGATCTTCTACTATACATTATAATTTGTATTTTCTTTACACAGCAGTATTTGATAGCTTTTCCATGAGCTGAATTCAGAAGATAAGACAATTCATTGTGCTAGTTTTAAAATTATCCTTTGGCAAATCCCAATAATTGTATAAGTATTTAGAGTTGCTTTGGGTTTTGACTTGTGGGTACTTTGATAAATTAATTTTCATTGAGCAAAGGAGTGTCTGGCAGTTAGCAAAATGCATGATAACAGATTTGCTCTTTTAGTTGCTGAGTAGTGTAAATGTTGTAAATTTCATACACCAACCTCAAGATGAAACTCTTTTATAGATAATGGATGTGTTGAGTTAAATTACATGAATCTGCCTAAGACAGTTTCTTCTTGCATCAAGCAGTGAAGTCTGTATTATTCTAAAAATTCTCAGGTCTGTGCTATTCTTTTCCTTGTCAAAAATTTGAGATTTCTTTTTTACTTCTATGAATAATTCTATCAATAAGTGTTATGTACTACTGATAGTTTCAATAAAGTATACCAACATAGTACAATATCACAGCATTAACGATCATCAATGAGATATATTTCCAACTATTAAAAAGAATTATAACATGTTTTTTTTCCCATTCTATATTGTTTCTTCCCTCTTGCTCTAAAAGGAAAGATCTGAAAGGTGACTGTCCACATCTTGGTTCAAGACACGACTACCCCAGAACTTTAAAAAAAGGGACTATTGATATTATTTAGGTTGTACAAATGGATAGTGTAAAGTGACCTAATTGTGTTAAAGCTGTTGGAACCAAATTAATAAATCTTGCATAAGGACCACACTATTCAAACACTTGCTTTGTTTCTACTCAGTTAAAAAAATCACTTTCATTCTCTTGCTGCTTTTTCTTTGCCTGTAAGTTCTAAAATTATTTGACTTAGGACCTTTAAGTTGTATTTTTTTTGCTAGCCGCACCAAAGAAAAACCCCTTTTAATATTAAAGATGTGGTTGGAGGAATAAAAAGTCAAATAAAGACCTTGTGACATATTATGCATAAATGTACAACATAGTGTGAGCAAGGAAGGAGTGAAATATTTCTCTGTGGGATAAGGACATTAAAATGACAGAAATAGTGAAGAAAGTCATCCCTCCGTGCCTCCCCTTTTATTCTTATAGTAAAAATGAAACTACTATGAGGGCAGTGAAAAGTAGACCATCCTACTTTTTTTCACGAGTTTATTAGCAAATACTGCACTCTGCAGCTGCCTTATCCTGCTTCTCTGTATTTACAATTTAGATGAGACCACAGCACAGTGTTCAGGAGTGCCATGCCCTATGTCCTATGATGTCAGAAGCATTACGACTGCCATGAAACCATGCCAGGAGTATTAATCTTTCATTATTCATTATACTTCCTAGATGGTAGAGTTCATCTTTTCTTCCTTTCCTAATCACATCCCACGCTCCCTAGGTAAGACTGCCTGGCCTGAGATCTTACTGGTTTAGGAGTTGAAAACAAGCAATCATACCTATTCTTCATGTAGGATCTAAACCTCCAAGGCATTATGGATTAAAAAGGATAGATAGACTTCACAATTTTTAAGTGACAACACTTTTTAAGAGAGAAGATAGAGATAAATAACAAAGGAAATCAGACACTGGAGTAAAAGTGAAGGAAGAATCTCTCAGGCCAGTACTCAATACATGCACACCTCAGTAGGTCACTCTCATTCAAATCTTAAAAAACACCCCAAACCCCACAGCTTTCCATTTGGTTTCCTACTGAAGAAAGGTTTTTGCTGTGACCCTCACCTTCCACCATCCAGCCTCTCCCTTTGAGCTCTCAGGCCTCTTTCAAATAAATTTGACAGAATGGAAGGAGTTACAGAAACAAAGTTTTATGCAAATTTATGGAAGACAGTGATGATTTAGTTGTACTGACTATAGTTTTCTATCTGAGCGATGAATAACAGAGTTATTCACAAATACCTGATTTTCAGCTAAGCACCAACTTCACTGGGATGCCTGACTAGATCAGTGGCAGCTGAACTCAATATAAACCTCTGATCAATGGCTGATCTTCAGAAGGAGGACATGCATCCAACACACCTGGGTCTGACATTCAAAGGAGATTTCAAGTTGCTGAATATTGTAGTATGTCAATGTTGAAATATTTCAGTATGTCTAAATACTACTCTGCCATTAAAAAATTGGGAAAAGCTGAAATATTTCAAAAAGGAGTGAAGAGGAGAGGAGAGGAGAATTGGGAGTGACCTACATCAATCACCTATATCAAGTACCTGACCTCAAGGCTGACCAAAGGTTAAAGCATGGTTATTAAAGGCATTGTCCAAATGCCTCTTAAATGCTGACAGGCTTTCTCTACAGGAAGCTTCTTACAGGGTTTCACCATCCTCTGAGTAAAGAAATGTTTCCTCATGCCAAATCCAAACCTCCCCTGATAGATGCAACTTTGAGCCATTCCCACATGTCCTGGCACAGGGTACCATCTCCCTCTACAGTTCCCCTTCTCAGGAAGCTGTAGGGAGCATGAGGTTGCCCTTCAGCCTCCTCCTCCTCTCCAAACTAGACAAACCCTGAATCCTCAATTCAGAGGACATGCATGCCAGCCCCTTCACCAGCTTTGGTGCCCTCACTGGGTTGCATTCATATACTTCAGTATCTTTTTTAAATGGTGAGGTCCAGAACCACACCGAGCCCTGAGGTAATCAGCCCTGAGATTACCAGCCAGATGTAGCTTCATTCAGTACAACTCATTGATCCCTACCTGTTAGCCTGTTCTTCAGCCAGTGCACCATCTACCTTCTTATCTCACAGCTGGACAGCTTGTTCAGAAGGATGCTGGGAGGAACACTATCAAAATGCAGAAAAACTGCATCCACCGCCTTCCCTTCATCCACTAGGCAGGTGATCTTATTAGAGAAAGATATAAAATTATTAAATATCTAAAACATATAAGTATATATTATTAAAATCTATTCTGTTATTATCTAATATATTGCAATTTATAATGATTTAAATATATATACTTAATATTTTTTTCCTGGAAGATACACATTTAGGCAATCATGAACCCCTACCTTTAGTTACATGTGTAGCACACAGTGACAGAATACTGACATGGTCGAAATGAACTAGCCATGACAACACAGAACAGACTTTCTAGATCTGGTACACTTGACTACAAAGGAATGCAGAACTCATTCCACAGTTATCTACTAACACAATGCCTATTATAAAGCAAGCTAGACAGATTCAAAGTAACAAAGCTGATGTCTCAGAACTGGACAAAGTACCAGCACTTGACACCAAACTCTAAAGCCTCTGACTACTGCTGAGTAGTTTATGTTATCTGTCCTCTGTAAGCTTGACAGTAATATGTGTCTCAGGCTGCTCCTACACATGCAGGTCAAACTCAACAGGCCTACCAGAACAATAAACAGCAAATGCATTATACTGGCAGACAGTCTTGTTCTCCTTGAGAAAAGAGTCAATGAGTTTGGCCTCTTTATGAAGGTTTGGCTACTGGAAGATAACTGCTTAATCAGAGGACTTTACTTGCTTGCTTACTTTTTCCATGAACCTGTTGCAGGGACAGCTAGCTAATAGAAAGTTGGTCTGTGAAACTAGTTGCTGCTGGGTTGATTTGGCCCCTCTGTGAAACTGTCTCCACCAAGAGAAGCATGATGGAGCAGTAAGGAGCTGCTCTCTTTCTTCTGCTACTTCTTAGAAGGAGCTGCTCTCTTTCTTCTGCTACTTTTTAGTCAATCTCCACTTTGAAACTCTCTGTTCTTTCAGGCAGAGTAAGAATGGTAAGCTGCCCCTATGGACTGGTTGTTTAGATCTTCAGCTATGAAACTGTCCCATGTCCCACTGTGTTTATGCCCGGATTTAGGGCATTACCTTGTTTTGGTAGCAGGTTCCCTTCTGCTCACAAAAGGTCCAGAGAACTACCTGCTCAGAATAAGAGCAGCATGGGATTGATTGTTAAGAGGAAAACATATTTTGCCTGTAGACATTACTTGAAGGGCAGACAGAAGGCAACAATTGGTAACTAGGGAATGCATTCAAGATTAGTACTGACGCCGTGTCAATAATTGATTTTGCAGTTTAATAGCCAAACTCAAACCCTTTCCCAAGTTCATGTCTGCTCTCTCACTGATTCAGAAAGAGAATTTTAATCTGTCTTTCACCTTCCAGAATAATACTTTTGTTATCTCATGAGCTGTACAGTGTTCACAAGTATTATTTTCTCTCCCATTTCTGCTCTTCCAGAAAGCAGATAAATATTCATTCAGGAAGAACATGGAGCTGTTCATGAGAATCTACTTGGAAGCAAGAAATACAAGATCAAATTCCTGTTCTAAGTTTTACTCCCCAAGCTCCTGAGAGAATTTTTTTTGAGGAGGCTGTAGGGCCGTAGCTTTTCACTTGCTTTCAGCATTTCATTTGAGAAACACTAGGCTCCTGTACTTTACTGGTAACTGTCCCTCACAGGATAAATGTGAAAACAAACCTATTGCTAGTAGACTTCAATTCACTATATAGAGTTTTCTTCTCAGCTGGACAGGGCTGTAATGTAAGGCGGGGAAGGTTATGAAAAGTAAAAGTAATTTTTGAAGGGAAACTTTAAATGAGTGTTCACAGGTATCCTCTCTTTACAGCCTGACCCTGGCATAGGGATTTTGAACAAGAAAGAACAGAGGCATACCAAGGACAGTGAAGAGTCAACTTCTGTTTGGTCACATGGAATGAGGTCTTTAAAAGTTCAAATGATTTCTGTGGAATTTTTCATTCCCATTGGAAGGAGCTATGTGAACAGCTGATGAAAGGAAAATTCAGTGAAAAGCAGAACAACAGAAAGAAGTAGTTGAAT
>NW_008652141.1:24595-25457 GCF_000695815.1 Acanthisitta chloris | reverse complement strand
GAACCTGCAACATATGTTCAGGGAGGACTATTTTATTTGTGTAGATTAAAAAATAATACAGGAGAACAGATGATTCATCTCATAACGTGTCACCTGATAAGTTTTGGAATTAATAATATATGTTATTATAAATACTTTAAACACAGGATGGGAATAAAAATAAACTTACTGCCATAAATAAGTGATCTGTAGTTTTTCAGGTTTGAGGAAGCTAATTTCTTTTTCCAAGTACTCAGTGGGCCAACAAGGAAAGATGCCCTCCTAGGCTTGTTTGGGGTTTTTTGTGACTAGAGAAGGGCTCATGGGAATTGTAATGATAGATGGCTGTCTTGGACACAGTCATCATGAGATGGTCCAGTTTAGAGCTTTTGGTGTAATAAGCAAAAAGGTCAGCAGAGCTGCTACCCTGGATTTCTAGGGAGAAAACTTGAAGCTACTCAGAGAGCTAGTTAGCATTGTCCCCTGGGAATATGGTTTTGAGGGCTGAGGTGTCATGTGTGCTGGTCAGTTTTGAAGAACTACCTTTTAACAGCAGGCAAGAAAGTGTATGAGAAAATCAGATTGGCTGAACAGGGATCTCCTCTTGGAAGTCACAAAGAAATATGAATTGCATGATCTCTGGACGTGAGGTCAGGCTTCGCAGAAAAATTACAGGTGGTTGACACCCCAAGCCTGTCAGTGCCTCAGAGGCATTTAGACAATGATCTTAATACCATGCTCTAACATTTGGTCAGTCCTGAAGTAGTCAGACAGATGACTAGATGATTGTTGTAGGCCCCTTTCAGATGAACTATTCCTTCATTTCCCATCTCATCGTTTCTTCTTCCTTTTTATTCCCTCCTTTCACTACCACTCCATGCTA
>NW_008652141.1:0-24508 GCF_000695815.1 Acanthisitta chloris | reverse complement strand
TTTCCCTACCAACACATGCTAAGGAAATCTCAGCTGACATTTCTTCCCAGCCCTCAACTATCAGAAGGCAGTGAATACCCATAACCATGCCTCAGCCTAGATATTGGCTCTGTCACCTTGTGGGAAGGATGCACATACCTTCTGATGGACGTGAGCATTGTGGACCATCTCAACATTATTTGAATGTCTGAACAAATTTGCAGAAAGCAGGTGTGTAGGCAGTTTTTGAAAGTCTTCTGTGTTCATCCAGTACACATTTTCAGAAATGCCTGAGCTGTTTCCCATGGAGAAACATAGTAAACCACAAGAGACTGAGAGCAACAGCACTCCCTCGGAGAGAAGGTCTGCCTAGCACAATACTCTGTCTCCAAAGTGAGCAACCACCAGTGTCTAAAGGAGAGCATATGAGTACTGCAATTCTACTTCTGTCAGGGTCCTGTCTCCCACCTGTGGGACCCCAGTCCCCACTGTCTACTGCCAAGGGTCCAGGGGACATGTTCCACATCAGCCTGGGTCCTTCAGTCTCTGCCTGAGCCATGCTGTAGGTATGCCCATCTCTGCCCCTTTCTCCTGGATGGCCCTGGGACCTACACTACAGAGAGCAGGGATGGAGCCCTCAGATCTGGGTCATAGCTTCTCATGCAGAACTCTGGGACTAATATTGCATAAGTGTTCCTTTATGTTCCATTCTATGCCCTATGCTCACCAGGAGTCAAATAACAATGAGGGTGTTACTTGGCTGAAATGCCAGGGTTTTTTAAGGTCAAAAAAAAAAACCCACATTAAAGGACACATAACACAAAGGTTACAAAGTGGAAATAGGATTATATTTTCATTTTTCTGAATCAGTTTCAGAGCTCCACATCTGAGGGGAGAAAGCTTTGTAGACTCCCAGCATGGGT
Organism: Acanthisitta chloris; assembly: GCF_000695815.1. NCBI lineage: Eukaryota > Metazoa > Chordata > Aves > Passeriformes > Acanthisittidae > Acanthisitta > Acanthisitta chloris. The sequence continues at coordinate 23,606 of NW_008652141.1, read as the reverse complement.
CCTTGGGACAGAAAGGCTGACCATTTTCAGACCTACATTTGGGTCTATACTCAAAGCACAGCCAGACAAACAATAATTCTTCCAAATGTGGAAAACAGCCTGTTGCTGCTATTGCCTTCATGTCCCCTTGACCCACTGAAATCAAGCTGCACAAATCCTCTATTAAATACATCTATTGGCCTTGTTTATAAGGGATACAAAACATGCTTGAGGCGTGGGGCAAAACTTTCACAGTTCATTTGTGGCATATTTCTGAGAGCTATTTGCCTACCTCAGTTTGTGGTAAGATGTACAAATCTTATCTATAACCCCGGACAGTCTCTTTTTCGTTTAGGATTTAATATTTTGAGTTCTGAAACAGTAAGAAAGGTACTATTCCTATCATTTCGTAGGTTAGCACCAAAATCATTTGTATTTTCAGACTACGTAAATAAGGGCATTTACACCATATACATTCATTTGGTTGATGCCTGAAGGGAAAGAAATTCTTTTGATTTCCTCTGCATGATTCTTGCAGAGATGTAGAGAGCATGTAGGATTTCCTTATAATTCCTTACAATGTGCTAAGTGAAATTTGCTACTACGTCATATATGGTGATGTCTTCTTGGAAAGTAGTGAATTTTTGTGTCTTCTTGACCAGCTTTTTCCTTGCACTTTGCTCTCTTCCTTCTTTGGAGTTCATCCTTGATATTCTTCTTGAATAAGTTTGAAAGATATTCCGTTCCATTTCATAACATATCATCTAGAAATAAAGAAGTCCAAAAATACATACTGTATTTAAGTTGCAATTACTTTCATTTAATCTGCCCTGCAATTTTTTCATGTATTTTGCACACAATATAATGTCACTCTTAAAACAGCAATTATTGTGCGTCATTAATCAAGCCCATTTACCTATTGTAAAAGTGATACGAGAAATGTGCCATTTTCCTCTCCAGCTCCTTCAATAGTTTCTGTGAGGCTTAAAGAAGTTATTTACTTTCATAAGCTATCACTTTAACCATGTGCCACTTTGTGGTTGTTAACTTTCTTCTCTAACTTTTGATAAGTGTCAAAGTGTATCTCTTTATGTGTCCGGATTATATGGTAACTGATCTACATTTTCATTGCCATTGCTGAGTTTTTTCATTCTACTTAATTAAACAGTCCTTATGGAAACTCTACACATAAGTCTTGCTAGGATTCTTTTTATTAAAACTGTGTAAATTACTCCATAGCACTCTGTATGTTGTCATGAACAATTGCTTGCTGTATTTTCTACTGAAATTTAGAAAGCTACAGTCCTGATTCTGCAAAAGGTGAGCATACAGGCTGATCTTAATTCTTAGATATGCATTGAATCCTACTGAATGTTTTCCTTAAAGGAGGAGCATATGCTTGTTTTTTACATATATATGGAATTTAGAGTATTTAAGGGAACTTCTTGGTCCCTCTGTTTTCCTGTTTAAATTGATCCCATGTGGTATTGCTGGCTAAGGCATACAACTGTCAATGTTTGGCTGTTCCATTCCAAGTTCCATAAATAATTTTAGTATTTGTCCCTTGGAAAATGGTATTTGGTATAGAAAGCTTTGCAGGAACTGTTCACTGCACAAATACATCTCATCCAAAGAGCTGGGTTTGTTCCAAATTCCTTTGTTCTGTTCATGGATAAGGAAAGAAATAAGGTTTCTATTCCTCTCCTGATGACATGAACTAGCTTTCAGTGGTGTAAATCCTGGTAGAGGGTTATTCTGTAGGCTCTGGTTGTGAACCTTTCCCATTTGAAGGAAAGACAAACTTTCATTCTAAGAGTTGTGCTGAGAATTCACCTCCACAAGTCCAGTGCCAATGCTAGGGCCAAATTTTCATCACTAATTCTTGATGAATTTGAGGCACATGAGAGGAAATGACAGCCAATTTCCCTTCACTTTTCAGGATTTGACCAATGTCTTGTCTGCTTGATTTTTTTTTTATATTAGTGACATTATTTTCCTTCTCTGTTTCATTTTAATAACTAATCATTTTTTTCATAACCAGATAAAGAGATTGCTTGTGGTTGAATAACATTTCCTTGGAATGTATTGTATCCATGCAGCATTTTCTAATTAATATTTTGCTTGGTGCTCCTCATTATAGCATTTTGTTATGCTTAACAGAAAGGATAATAATAAATTTTCCATCAAGAGAAAGCTTTTGGTAAGTGCCAAAGCCATTTGTTTGCCCACAGCTGGGCTCTGTTATAGTTTAGCCCTCAGAGGCACTAGGCCAGCAGTTTCCCATGGAGACCTGGAAGAGTTCATGTATATTATGCACTGAATATGCCACATACACATGGAAATCAATTGCTCACCCAAATAAAAAAGTCTTGATTGCTCCTGTCCCAGGTGAATTCAAAAAGCAAGAAAGCAAAATACTGAGCGTAGTCATTCTTCTGGCATTTCCAGTGTACATGAGTCCCTGAAATCACCTTGCAATGGGGACTGTAGTACTACAAGAAGGTATTGGCAAGCTTAAATGCTTCATGGAATGAAAAACAAACAGGCAGGCGTCCATGTGTCCCAGTATGACCACCACAATCAGGTATAGAACCCTGAGAACTGTGTATTTTGATTCTGATGGATAGGTTGCTCCCCTTTTTAAATAAAACTGTCTTTGTTTCTTTTCTGTCTTCTTTTTATTCCATTTGGAATCAAAGTAATAAATTCACTTTCTTTTGTATTGAATATTAGGGTGTTTTGTGATTGCATCCAATGTAAAACTTGGTGTTTTGGCTTCAATATCATTTCAGCAAATAGTTGTTTTCTCATACTATACATGCAATTCTTTAGAAAAGCCATCTGGCCCACCCTAGGCATGATGTGCCCAACTTGGAGTATGACAGAATTGTGTTTGAAAGATAAATGAGTAAGTGTATGGCCCTCTTGGAATTCCTTCAGCTGTCACTCCTGCTTAACATCCTCTTCTTCTCCAATTATTTTGATCCTTCTGTAGCTGAGAAAAAAATGCAATTTAGAATCATAAAATCATTGAATGGTCTGGGTTGTAAGGGACCTTAAATATCATCTAGTTCCAATCCCCCTGCCATGGCCAGTGACACCTTCCACTAGATCAGGTTGCTCAGAGCCCCATCCAACCTGGCCTTGAACACTTCCAGGAATGAGGTATCCATTCCTGGGCACATCCATTCTCTGGGCACATTTACATTTGTGCTTTAAAAAAACCCAAACCCCAAACCCTCTTATTTGTTTGATAATCAGTAGCACTGGGACTCTTGACTGTCTTCTGTGCTTTTATAAGCCTCTAACTTGAATAAGAGACAAATCTCTTTCTTTAAAGCATCCCTACTGTAGAGTAAATTCAAAAATTTTCCTTTTACCTATTTTTGAGAGTTTGGGAGCATTGTACACAGTCTGTGGCCCCAAGCATAGTTTGGTGCCTTTTACCTATTTTTGAGAGTTTGGGACCATTGTACAGTCTATGGTCCCAAGCATAGTTTGGTAACTCCTCCATCAGTGTATTATTCTGTTTACAGGCCATTTTATTTGAATGGAATAACTGCCTTGTGGTTAAGGGAAGTCATGACTCCCTTAAAGTCTCATCTACTGAGTGTTTTTGCATGCATATAATTTCTCCAAAGACATTAATTGATCACATTATTCTAAGTTATTTATTATGAAGGTTTATCCTTGGAATCCACAACATCCAAACATCTGTGCTCCTGGTCGGTGAAGATGGTGAGGAAATGAATGGAAGAGAGTGAAAAAGTGTAGTAAAAACCCAATGCTGACCATCAGAGTTCTGCTTGTGATATGTTGCTGCTTTTCTCTTATCTTAAGAGTAGCACCTGTGTCTCTCCTGAGACGAAAATGAATTGGTGTGTTATTTGTTTAATTCTTTTGAAATAATGTGACACGCATTACTGTTCTCAGTAAGACTGTTATTCAGTACTTGATGTTTCCCAAAGAGCCTCTAAACCTTATTTCTGCAGGGCAGCTAATGCAGCCAATTTGCAAATAATAGAAATAACAAAAAGGGTAAGGTCCCTGTCTACAAGGTGTCATCTTCACTTGTACAGACTGAAAAGGAACACACCTAGGAACTTTTGAAAACTAACTGGATTTCTTATTTTGATTGCATATTTTTTAATCTGCTCACATTAGGAGGAGTTGATCTGGATGACTTCCTGTTGTAAAAACCCAGTGATACTAAGGACAGCTGAATATAGCTAAAAGTCCACTCTGAAATGTCCATGGTATAATACTGCCTAGTTATGGTACTTAATCAATCACCCAAGTAAATCAGTAAGTTTATGTATTTTCCAGTTTATGTTGTTTCCATCATATGCTAAAACAGGAATCAACAGAAGTGCAGAAGAAGAAGTTGAAACTCAACAAGAAATGAGGAAGTACTCATAATCTTTTTTCAAGGATATTTATTATCTTTGTTTAACTCAAAAGTGACAAAAGGAAGAATTAGGCATGAGAGTAGCATTTTGTGAGAGATTCAGGCACAGTAGGAAACTGAGGATCTTTCTCATTCATTCTTGCAACCGAAGATTATATTATTATATTATATTCATTATATTATTTGAGCTAAGGGAAGTAGAGAAAGCAAAGCTGATTTTCAAGTAGGCTCTATGATTTCAAATTTTATATTAATGCCCTCTTATAGGGAGAATATAACTGTCAGTTAGTCAGGGATTTACACATCAGAGTGAGGCCACAGTCTTTTTGGATAACTAAACAAACCTTGCAACAATGCTAGTGTAAAACCATGATTTCTCTTTTCTTGCAGTTTTAGTGGCAATTTTCTGTTATTTATTCCAGACCATATAATTTCAGGAAAACCAGTCATTCAAAAGCACACTGGTAATCCTTGGAAAAACCCCTAAACCTTTACATGAATTTGATTGCAAGAATATGAGTCCATGTTAGTTGTCATTTTTTGTTACCAGTAGTGGTTTGAACTCATTGGTAGAGAACAAGAAGATTTCTTAGCTGGTGTTACAATCTGATTTGTGAGAGGTGCCTCTGCCCAAATTAAGGTGCCAATGAGACTGTATGCCAAAAGACAATAATAAGTTAATAATATAATAATAAGGGGTTTATTTGATTATATTTAGGAGAAAGAAATAGGAAAGAGAGGGAAAAAGGGGGTGCAGGAGGCAGAAAGGAGAGATAGTCACCACCCATGGATCTTCTTCAACCTGGGCTTCTCGATGGTGGGGATCCTAAGACAGTCTTCTGGTTGTGGGGGTCCCAAATCATGCTGTTGATGGTGGGGGTCCCAAGTTGCTCATGTTGGGGTACCACCTTTATACAGTCCAAATTCCAGGTGTCCGTGGAGGTGTATTCCTAACTTACATGCTAAGCAAGGAATGCCCGGACCTGCCCAAGGTGTACCTGCAGTTTGCCACAGTGGGGATTTTTGTTTAGATATGTTAATCAGGATGTGCTAGCCAGGTCTAGCCTCCGCCGGGCCTGTAATTAGCATAAACACATCTCTTTTGTGCTTATCTCAAGTTGTTGCCTTGGTGGCTAGCACTACTTAGGGTGAATTCCTTTTGTGGCATTAACAGTGTTTGAGACAGGCAAGGTATTCTTTAAATCCTTACAGCTGGGTGAACATTAATATCAATGAGAAGATGTCTTCGACAGCCATGCTTAGATATATGCATTGAAGAATACAGTAAGAGTGCAGATTTCTGAGATGGAAGCTTACAGAAACAAATTGGAAGTAGAAAAGCAGTAGAAATTATGAAAAAGATAATAAGAGGTACAGAGATGACAGGGGAGAAAATCCTGTCAGCAGTACATGAGGAACAAGTTCTTCCACAGTTGAATAATGCACAGACAGAATTGTATATGCAATAAAGTAACTTAAAGCTAAATAGTCATCATTATAATACTGTTATTTACAAAGCATTATCTACTATGAGACATTTCTTGTATTTACCAGGTATATCTAGAATGCATTAAAATAATAAATCATAAATAGTTTTGATATTGCTCTGTCTGCGGCACTAGAATTAACCTTACTACCCTGCTCGGACTGTTGGATTTCCAGTATGATAGAAACAAGGCTTGTGTAAATATTCAGAACTGAGAACTTGCTAAAAGGTAAATACTGTTAACTGGTAGTATTGAACTCATGGAAAACATTGCTCTATCTGGACTAATTATAATACTACTTACTGAAACTGCACAGCACTGGGTTCAGTTTCCCAAGGGAGGGTAATAAAAATCCCAAAGGATTTTATTTACGAAGACGCTTAGGTGTGGCAAGTGAAACCATTTGCCCTCATCTCAGAGCCAAAGCCAGTAAACCACTTACTTATCCATTGGAAATCTGCAAAATATACTTAGAAACTCTCAGCAATGCTGGGTGGCAGTTTAAAGATTGCTATTGCATTTTTATTCTGTAGTGCCACAATTAATTTCTTGAATGCTTTTGAAATACTTTTGGCAGCCTATAGAAATCTGGCTAGCAGTACAGTTCTGGCTCTCTCCTTCCTATTGCTACACTGTATTAACAAGCAAAAATTACTGTTAAGAATTTCTTTAGTTGTTTCCAATGGCTGCAGTTCTCTAGAGAACAGTGTATGCTACTACATACGTATCAATGTGAGAAGTTATTAGTCCTTTACATCTTGATTCCAGTATGAAAATCCAGGGATATCTTTTATCAATTTGTGATTATCTATATATGACCCGTTATGATCCAAGCTATAGAAACTTTGAGAAGCTTTGCTTTCACTGTTCTGACCGGCTGTGTTTGTATTTGCCAAACCTCTCTGTCCTTACAACTCTACTTGTTCAACTGTAAAAGCTCTGATGGATGTGATACTGCCAAGAATGGAAATTATCACAAAGAAACAAAACACTTACAGGAAATTTAATGCTCAAACCATCATGGCCAATAGTGTGGTAAGGAGCTTGACTTATTGTTGAACACTTTTAGGGAGCTTAACTAATGCAAGTAGTTCTTACCGGAAAATAAATACTGTGTGTGAATTACTCTGGATAATTATAGATGTTTATTTGGCCCCAGACCAATAAGAGAGGTTCTGTACCTTGCTCAAGACAAAACCGTGTGAATTTACAGCGTTGCTACTCATTTGGCCCCAGACCAATAAGAGAGGTTCAGTACCTTGCTCAAGACAAAACCGTATGAATCGACAGCGTTGCTACTCGTAATACCATATGGCGCACACGCCACCTGGTGGAGACTCCTGGCAATTTTCCTATTTCCTTTTTCTGCTCCTGGTAATTCGTTCACATGATCACTACGTTTTGGGAGAAATTTCTTTGATCTTCCCGGTTGTTTTTTTTTTCGGATTATGAGCATCAGTTCTTTGGTGCTGTAATAGCCTTAGAGGAAAAGATGCTACAATGGGTAGAGAGCATGTCAAACATTTTTATTCTATAATGCCACAATATTATGTGCCCTCTTTGATGCAGCAATGAGTTTCCAACATAAATGAAGTGGCTCTCTATGCATCCTTACTGAGTGCCAATGCTTTCCTGGTAGAACAGCTTCTCACTGCTACTGTGTTAAAGTAGTGACAAGGAATTGGAGAATTGCATTTGAAGACCTGAAACTTCCATTAGCAGCTTATTATTATTGCCTTTCTTTCTCAGCAAACTTGTTAATGACACAAGCTAGATTATAATTTTCTCTACTGAAATAGATTTACTTTGAATGATTGTAAGAGGAAAATGAACCATTTCTAATGGAGAGCCACAGTCTCTGCTTGCTGAGAACAAATGTCAGTACTCTAATTCACAGTGAGAACTGTCTTCATGGACTAACTGAAGCCAGCAGAGATGCTTGAAGGTAGTTTACATAGCTCATAAGACCGGGTGACAAAATCTGTTATGATCTGAATACTCTTAACATAAAAAGAAGAAAATACTTTCCAGCAGTCATGCAGCTAGATTACTGTGGACTATGAAGTGGTAGATATTTCAGATTTGTGGCTCATTGTTTTTGTTCCACTGATACTACACCCAGTGTTCTGAGTGCCTTTGTGCACAGTATTGCCATCTCAATAACTTTATTTTTGAAGTAAGAAAAATAGTTAGTCTATGTTGTATGTGACTTAATGCTTGGGATGAAAAAAAATGGAAAAGTGGACAAAAGGACTATTCACAATGTTAATTTCAAAACATGGACATAGATATATCATTAATGGGACACAGTATTTTATGATCCCACTGAAACAGAGTTTGAAATCTATGCATTGGAAAGCACACTAAGAAAAGGTATGTTTTTATAAATCATACACAATAAAAATAACAGCAACATTTGAGTCTTCTTTTACTTGTACAGTTTAGGAAACTTCCCTGAGAGAAGTCAAATTGCACTAGGAATCAGAGGAATCAACATCTCACAAGAATTGAATGATACATGGTTCTAGAACTATTTTATCCATGTTTTTTTTTCTTATTGATGTCAAGAAACACTTGCATGAGTAAGGATGGCTAGAACAGAAGTAGGTGTGTTGTGAGAGCTGTAATTTTTAAAGTTTTGGTGATCCCTAAGATACTTTAGTCATGTAAAACATAACACTCATGCGAGCAAGTTTCAAGATAATGGCAACAGTTAAGTTTAGGATTGTAATGTACATCTGACCAGAGTAGAACATTATTTAGTTTTGTCAATTATTTTGTACAGTCAGGGGCTTGTCCATATACAGTGTGTTCTCTGATGAAAATTTTCAGGCTATGACAACAGATTTGTACTGGAAATGTCCACTGATGTCTGAAAGATGCAGTCTGTCTCCTAGTAATTTTTTCCCTTTTCATTTGCTACTCATTAGGCTTTGATGCTTAGTAAATTAGGGGCAAATAGGTATTTGACACTGGTCAGAAGGAAAAATCTTGACATTCTTCACATTCCATGTGTAGAGCATACAGTTTTTTGGGATAAATCCAATCCAACTTCTCAAATGCCTGAACTTCTGCTTCTGTCAGGTGAAATCTTTAGTCACAAGCAGCTGATGTAATAGAACATCTAATCTATTAAAACAACTTCAGCTATTGGGTTTGTTTGATTTGATTTGGATGTTTTTGTACTGTAGTGAACCATAGCCAAAGATATATCATTTTGGGAATACAGAATTGTTGGACAGCATTTTGAGCAGGTTTGGCATGGTTCTCAGGAGAATGCTGTACTCCAGGCAATCCTAAACTAACATGGATAGATAGTTCCTCACCAAAGGTCCTAGCAGGTTACCTTGATCTGTGGCTTTACCTTGGTATTATTAATTTTGCTGCCCATAGTTTACACAGTTGATAGTGATGAAAAATGGGCAAATTGGTGCATCTAACAGAGAGAGAAAATATTATAGTATGTGGACAGCACATCCTTTTATAAATTTCCATTTTTCTAGTGAGGGCAGACTGCTTTTTTTTTTTTTAATTCAAGACTGAACACACAACAAAATTGTGTCATTATTTCTATCACTGTCACGAAAGGATCAAACCCCATCTGACAGAGTTGTGATACAGGCTGAATTGAATAACCAAGGCAAGTCATCCTGTTCCTTTCCTACCTGTAGCTGCACAGAACATCCACGATTAATATGGGTGTATTCATGTATTAATAAAATATATGTAGTATAGTGGAAAGAGAGAAGAGGCATATGAGCAGATTCTGTATTCCACATATGCCAAGTTCTGCATGCTTTGGCAACACAAGAAGTTATAATTTTGAAGTGAAATAAAACTTGTCATTTAGTGCATAATATACTTTACAGATATTCTCCCCAGTGACATTTATAGAATGGGGCTCCCTCATCCATCATACCTCTATGACAGAACTGGATGAAAGCATTTTTGCCAAGAACATGTCATAAAAATTTTGTTTCTGGTTTTCATGGAAAACATAGCTACTCAGAGTAATTCAAGAAGCTTTTACTTGGAAGGTTCATGCTCTTGTACAGTTGGGCAAACTGCTGGGGAAAAAAAAAACCAAGCAAACAACTGAACAGAATACAAACATCTATCACAGAGTTTTCATAAACTTTTACATTCCTATCTGGTTTACCATGTAGAAATTGAATTTCTGTTGCCCATAGACCTTAGCTGACATGTGTATAAGGTGAATGTCATCAGTGACCAGATGAGTCAGAGGAGTCATTTCTCCCTTGCTCCAAACATTAAGTCACCTACATGATCAAATAAATCACCCGAGAGCTGGAAAGCTGATACCTGTGTAAACAGGTTTTTACTCTGACACTTGAAAAACACAAACTTTTGACTTTCAAATAAATTAAAGTCTGATCCTATTGTTTTTGTTATGCCTTACCTGATATAAAAGTCTTCCTTTGAAATGAATAATAGTGACAAAAATATTGATTGGATACCCCGACAGTGTGGACTGAGGTGTTTCAGAAAGCACATATGTAGAACTTTGCTGAACTGGAAGATTGCATAGTTCTCATGTGAAATATGCAGCTGAAGCATCATCCTCTAAGCATGACATTTTACACAAACACAAATAACCTAGAAAGTGGAAGCTTCTGCTGAAGATGATTAGGATATATGATGAGTTAAACCAGTTTGTGTTAATTTACAGAAAGATAAGAAGAGTTTTCCCCATGCATTTTAGATTAGGATATATGATGAGTTAAACCAGCTTGTGTTAATTTACAGAAAGATGAGTTTTCCCCATGCATTTTCATGTTTAACAAATTGTCTTGGTATTAATCTGACTGGAACTTGAGAATAATTTCAAGATAAGGGACAATATTAGCACATGAGCAAATGCATATAGGCTACCATAAATATATTTTGGCTGGAAATTCAAAGAAGGTTCTTGATAATTAAAATACTCTTATTCAATTTTCCAAACTGAAAAATAATATCTAATAAAATTATGAAATTTTAAGGTGGAATTCTTGAAACCAGAAGAGGATGGAATTGATAGATCAGGAAATCTATTCTGGTCTTTGATTCCAATAAGAAATGATTGTCCTACATATGGTATTGTAGGACTTTTCCACCATCTATCAGCCTGATTACATGCTGGATAACTAAATTTCTGATGGGTCTGGTAGTGTGTCAGTTTTTCTCAGTGCAGGTAAGAGACGGATCCATGGAGCACACTTCTTATTCAGTAATCAAGCTTCATGTTAAGATGGAACTGACCAAGAAATTTGTGTGTTTTCCAGATAGACTGGAAAGTAGAGTTAGACAGCCAGTTATGATCAAGTGGTTTTGCCAACACTATCATAAATTATGTCAGTTAGATATAAGCAAGACAATATAAGCTCTACAGGATCATAGACTGAGCCCAGCCCAGCTCACCATGAAGCCAGTGAGAAAGGCAGACTAGACTATGAAAAGAAAGCTGATCCAAATGCTCTCTCTAAGCAGCAAGCACTGACTCAGAGTGAGTAAGGAGCTATGATTTTGTTTTGGTACAACAGAGAATGTAAATCAAACACCTCGAGTAGTTCCTAAATGCATATGTAAGATTTTATTTATTTTTTTCTTTCATAGGCTGGAGAGGAAGGAGCAATGGAGTGTATCTGGTCTGCCACCAAAAAATGAAGGAAGAGTTTACTGTGCATCCATGGAGGTGAAAAAAAGTAAGTAATTCCAATCTATAATTGTCAACACAAGCAGGGATGGGTTGACTTCGGGGTCTTGTTAGGAAAACAAGAAGCTTGTATTTCTTGTGATTCAGCAATCCCTAAGAGCCAAGAATTCAGTACCTCCAGTTGTTTTATGTTTTACTTTGAGAGTTAGTGATAAACTAAATGGAAATGTTGGAAGACCTCTTGAGGAGAGAGATTAGTAGCCTGGCACACAGATTAGTATGGTACAATATTTTGGTTTCTGAAAGAAGAGGAAAAGACAATGGAATTTTTCCTATGTTTCAAATTTGGAAGCAAAATGGAGATTACAATTAAACCTTTTTCACAAATTAATAGCAGAGCACACAGGATCTCCTTGAAAAGATAATCTTTTTTTAAAAAAAGGCTTTTTTTAATTTTCCTTTTATTTGTTTTAATTTAGATAATTTGCAAGGTGTTATTGCAATGAAAAGTCTGGTAGTATGGACGGAACCTAGCCATATCAACATGACCATAATAATGTTTTTGTACAACCTGTATTTGCATTAATTAAAGGGAATCCCTGTACTTTGATGGTTCTTAAACTGTTATCATTGTGATTGATTCAATAAGAAATTGCATATCTATGATAAAATAAAAGAGAAAAAGCTGGTCAGAAAAACAAGGGAAAAAACCCAGCACAACTGCCTCCCTTCTTTAGTTTCATTAAAGTACCTGCTATTTTTACTACTAAATCCAGTATTTTCTTTTACTTCTCTGATGGCCTTATTTTTCCTTCCTATTTGTTATTTATTTTGTGAAGTCTTCTTTGTTTTGTGAAGTGTTGCTTATTTTGTAATTACTATTATTATTATTAGTAGTAGTATTGTCATTTTTGGCTAACTACAAAAATTTAGGCTTGGTGTTAATTAGCAAATTTCAAATCTGGACCAGGCCTACAAGGCAAAGGCACTTGAAGCATTTATATAGCAAGATCCTTCACAATTCCCAGTGTGAATCCACGATTCTCAGCATGGTTATTCTTATGTCTTTAATATGAGCAAGCCAGCACAATGTCTGTGAGTAGAAACAGAGGTAAAGCAAACTCTGTGAAAGGACAGCAGAATGTCTGTCCTAAGTCCCATGTTTTACTGTCTACAGCTCATGTTGCCCATGTTTCACTGTCTAATACCATGCCAGTTACTCAAGGACCTTCCTGTAGTTAAAGGAGAAGAAATAGGCACTTCAGTGGTACTTGACTCATCTGATCATGTGCAAACTTCTAGTTTAGAGTAGCATGAATCTTATCTGAGATGACACTGACAATACTGACTAGCTCTCTGTCAACTGTAAAGGGAGACTAAAGTGACAATTTCAAAGTTAGATGTCTATATTCAGCTGAATCATTCCTTGATTTGTGAGAGAGAAAGATGCTATCTTTTTTTCTTTCCAGCCATTTACTTGTTGGAATCCTATAGACTGCTGGCTGAGCAGCAGAGTGAATGTGTTACAGCAATCAAGGTTTGAAATAAAACCAAGGTCAACCGAGCTGAACAGAACACTAATGAACAAAAGATGCACTTGTTCTGGGAAGAACAGATTTTTCAATCTGAGTTGTCAAAATATCCCCTTGAATGTGTCTATAAATGCTGTAGGTGCTTCTGAAGCCATCTGCATCATCAGACCTGCCAGTTTTGCAGATAGATGGCTTGAAAGGAGGGTGACTGAGACATATCCTGGAGCTGATAGCATCCTCTGTGTCTATACATGCTCAGCAAGCTAAAATTTTGCTGGGCAACCTCTAAGTAAGTAGAACACAACTTGATGAAGAAGCAGACATGTGGCCAGAGAGCACCTAGACAACAGGTTATGCTGTATTTACAGCTTTTCAAAATGTTAATGACGTATACTACAACCCTCTAGAATGTTCTTTGCTAGAGGTAGAAGTGGAAAGCAACTAAATCAGTAGCTGCTGCAAGATGAGTGAGTATAGAATAGTGTTTCAGCTTTTTGTTTGCATCAAAAAATCTCCCATATTTGCAGGCATGTCTGTGGGCAGAACAATGAGACCTTCATCATGAAGCTGGAAACACAGTAGGACTCAGTGCTTTTATCACAGCAGCACTTATAATTAGATTGCATTCCTCCTGGTTCATAAAGAGATTGCATTCTTTTTGGTTCTCAACATTCACCAGAGAGTTCAAGGTCTTTTCAAAGTGGAAATAAAATAACCTGCTCTTCGTCTTTCTTTTGCACAGGGTACAGCCACATAGACTTCAACACATTTCAAGGTTTTTGAATGGGATGCTGAAGATCTTTCAGCATTCAAAAGTTACAAGTGGTTCTATTAAATATATCTCTGCACTCAAGTAATTTCTATGAAATGCAGAAATTTCTACAAAATAACACTATCACTTTTGAATGATGTGCAACAAAAATGTGTGTACTCTGTAAATTATGAACATTTCTACTGCTAGTTCCATCTAGTTCACCTATAGCTCTATCATATGCTTTTTTATGGGTAGCAAAAGGCATTAGTTTGTTAGCTGCAGTCATCTTGTTCCTTTGATTCCTTTTAAAGTACTTTTCACTCAGGTCCTTCTGCCTTTTCCTCTTAGAGTGCATTTTAGATGATTAAATCTTTCATACTCTCTCAGACTCTCTGCCATCTTCATCAAAGTACTAATGGAACACTTTCAGTTCACTTGCCTTGAGAGGGCAACTTGCCCTGTAGGACAAGAGGCATAGCTCTTGCTGATTTGTACGTTTGGCTTTACTAACTTGATTTTGGTCTTGGAGACTAGCTTAGCTCTTGCTGATTTGTACGTTTGGCTTTAAAAACTTGGTTTTGGTCTCGGAGCCAGTGAATCTTGTTTACAGAAGTTAGAATACAGGTGATTTTGGACACTGCATAGATTTCTGTGCTTGTTCTTTACATGGACATAATATTTACTTACCTCATTGTGAAGGTTAATTCAATATTTGTATGATGCTTTGAAAACCTTAGTTTTCTTGCTGATTTGTACGTTTGGCTTTAAAAACTTGGTTTTGGTCTCGGAGCCAGTGAATCTTGTTTACAGAAGTTAGAATACAGGTGATTTTGGACACTGCATAGATTTCTGTGCTTGTTCTTTACATGGACATAATATTTACTTACCTCATTGTGAAGGTTAATTCAATATTTGTATGATGCTTTGAAAACCTTAGTTTCTGTGGAGAATAAATGGCACGTTGCAGTGAGTAACATACAGTAGTCTAAGCACCTTTTATTATCAATGTATTTAGAGATAAAAATTCATGCACTATTGTAGTAGTGGAACTTTGGTCTACCTAACATGACTTCCTCATAATTTTTAGTTAGAAGATAATCATAAGTCTTTTATAAACTGCATGTATTTTTTCATGTTTGATACTTTTTAAAAGCTGAAAAGGGTCTGCAGTCTAAGTGGGTTTTATGTGGCCATACCTCACAGAAAGCATCTCCAAACCATCCTGCATTTCATAAATACTGTGAAAAGGATTTGTGCTTGAAAGAAGCAGGGAATTTTTCTTGGAAGATAGATCTGGGCAACCAATATGACTTGGACGGTCTCTTCTAGTCTTGTTTCCTCATGGATGAAGATTATCCAGAATGTATATCAATAATAAGTTTGTCATTCTATAACAGATATTTGTATTTAGTTCACATGTACATGACTTATTTAACACATAACTATATATATATTTATGTGAGTGAGTGATGCATACCCATATATGTTCTGGTCCCTAGGAGACAATGGAACAGGAAGGTGGGCTAGTACTGAATCCCCTGACATATAAATGAGGCAGCTTACCCACAAGCTTCTTCATAATTCAGTGGTCTCTAATTTCAGGCCAATTTTTTAGGTTTTTTAGAACTCTCCTTCCTTAGTTAGGGATCCTTCTAGTCTCCAAACTAGAGGAAACATGCCTAAAAGTTTTTCCATGACACTAGATTGGATGGCAAATTCAGTCTCATTGTGGTTAATGTGTAAGAGCCATCACATCCAGGGTTATCACCATCTCTCTTAGTTTGACATGTATACTGGCAGTCCAGCTGCACCTCTCCTACTGCTGTGTAGCAGGATATGTGATAGTTCGTTGCATTTAACTATTGATTGCAGAAAAGAATTTGAAATCCTGTCTGTGATTGGATGTTTCCCAACATCCAGGCAATAAACCCAGGCTCTCTTGTGATGCACAGATTCAAATCTAGAGTTGTCAAAACCAGAACACGGCTGCTTATAAATAAAGCTGAAGTGGTCTTTATGAAAGGCCTCTGCACTATCAAATCTATTGAGAGGATGCATGTCATTAATGGTGGTTGCAGATGTGACACTCACACATCAGAAAGCTCTTCGCATTGTGTCTCTCCTAACAAGACTTCCCATTTGCTTTTGATGTGTCACTGCAGAAAGAAGAATGGAAATAAAGGATCACAGTGCAGCCCTGCAATTTGTACTTTGATTTCATTCCCTTGTTACTACCACTCTTTTCTTTCCTTGATTTTATGGAAAGAGGTAATTTCATTCTTAGTTCATCCTTATTTTCAAAATGGCTATGGAGATGTCAAGTGTAATCATTTGTGCTCACAGTATTTGTGTGTGCACTTATGTTGTACATGCATGTATTATATTATTATATATTATATACTACTGCAGCCTGCTGATCACTTCCCTTGAAAGAACAGCAGGCTGACTGCAGTGGGATTACCCTGAACAAGGAATGAATAAGCACCTCTTTTTCAAGATGCAACCACTACAGCATAGAATTTCTATCAATATGACAATAAAATAAATAGTGGTTTTCAGACCACCATACCAGTTAACATGCAATCTCCTTCACCAAAGCCCTACACTGTCTATCTTTCCATTTAAAGTAGGACTGTTAGTGGCTGTAATGAAAACCTCCAACTGGTGAATGGGAACATTCTTCAGGGCACATGATAGAGTAGCTCCACTGTGAACTGTGAGCTGATCTGATCAAGCTAGGCTCAGCTGTGGCTCTTGCACAGCTCAGAAGCTCCACGGAAGCCCAAGCAGTTACTATGACTGCATAATAACTTCCTAAAGTGACTTCCTAAAGTTAGCATAAAGCACATCTAATTATTTCAGTTTTTAAACTGTCCAGGTTGCCAATCTTTGTACAGTTGGTGTACTTAATGCCAGATTGTCTTTGTTAGAAATTAGAACCCTAGAAGAAAGGAAGGGAGGGGAAGGGGGGAGAAAAAAAGAAACACAAGAACACAGGGGATTGAAATAATCTGACAAGTAGGTGTGCAGACAGGCAAAACAATATGTATTTATTTTTGAAGTATAATCACGTTTGGGTACTGTGCAGGAGCTCCAGTCATGATTGACACCCTGTTCTATACCAGATGCACTGTAGATACTTCATAAAAGGCAGTCCTGGAGTCATAATGAAGAATTACTGGAGCTTCATGTTTAACTGAAGCACCAAGTACCTTACCACAATCAATTGTAAGAAAGAATTTATAATATGGTTTGAGAGGACTCTGGATACTCCTAATATTACAAGATAGAGTAAATGGTAGTATTTTAAAGTACCTTTATGGTCAAGTATCCATATGCTGTCTGTAGTAGGAGGTAACTCTGGTTTATTAGTGTGGTAATTGAGACTGAATGATGTGGACAATATAACAGGGAGGTAAATATATATTTACTCAGAATGCTTAGATGGTTCAGTAACTTTAGTGCATTACTCTGCTAACCTCTTCTAATCTGTTAAATATGTATTGAGTAGATAATTAGGCTATACCCTCGGTAACACAAATTATTTAATGTAAAGCAGTGGTTTAAAGCTACCTGTTGTGAATTATTCCAAAACCTTTCCCAAGACAAGGGCTGTAGATCACTGTCAGTTTAAAGAAAGAAATTGTGTTAGATTATGCTGGTTCTTTCCTGTGTTTTCAGCTGCTAATTTGCATTAAAATATAGCTAAAAATACAACAATTCTTCCCTAATATTACTTTGTCATGGAAGAATTTACTGTATGCATCGAAGTGTTGCTATGTACCTGTCTTGAAAAAGCCTGCAAGTCACATGAAGTCTCTTCATCCAGGCATAAATAATAGTATAAAATGAGCTGACAGACCCTTCTCTAGTACTTGCCTTGCAAAGTGTGCATTAGTGAAAGGATGCCTTTTTCCTGCCACATATAGCAGATGGAAATGTTCTAGATTTATTTTGATTTCTCCTTTAAACATAACTAGAAATATTTCCAACATAATTGCAATAACTTTTGATAATATTACCATAATTCGCTTTGTGTGCATTTTTTCAATATAGACCTTCTCCTATGCATCCATGGATTGCCTATGTAATGGTCTACACTGAATTAAGATAATACTATTTCAGTGCAACATTTAAAATGTACATTCAAATATATTTTTCAAATGCATTCTCAGTAAAATATGTTGTATAGGTTGATACTTAAATATAGTGCAAGTTTAATGTAGATGCTTGGAAAATAACTAACATCTTCAGTGTTATTTTATACACATGAGATACACAGTGGCTGTCTCTTTGTACATACAGGACTTCCTCAGATGTCATAGATATAAATATAAGTGATAAAATCCTATTCCCCTTTGATGCAATAACAAAACTCTGGTTTCAGTAGTACTAAGATTCCACAGTACTCATTCAAAGCACACAAGACTAGGATCTAGAAAATATTATTTAATAGGTTTGCCATTTAACATAAGCCTAAATAATATATGAAAAGCCAGTGTAAAATATTATTGCTATTGATAATAGCAATATATAACTTCATTAAGAAAGAAAGCACCTATGTGATCTAAAACCAAAATATAAATAAATTGGTAGAAAGAAAATCTTTCAGGTTACCGAGTCAAAACCTGTGATCTTTATTCCAGAATGAAACAGAAATAGATTCATCAAAGAGTAAGTCTTTCAAGGATTTAGTCCATGTTTTTAAAATTGTCTAGATTTAGTATAATCTACTCAGGTGATGAATTTGTCAAAATCCTCAAATGACCACTGTATTCAGATGTCTACTACTATCCTCCACTTCCTGTACAAAGAAAATCTCATCTTGCATGTTTTATGCACATGACATGCAAGATCCAGCTTCTGGTTGGGCTGGTTACATCAACAGCAGCCACAGGTTACTTCACAGAGTTCCCTAAACCAGTCAATTTCTCAAAATAGGTATGTTCAGAGAGATAATATTTCCAGCTGGAAGAAAACAATAATAAAGTAGACAACATATTAAAACAATTTTTCTCAGTGATTCTCAAACGTTTAATTTTTTCATTAATAGACTTTAGGGATAGCAGAAAAGCAGAATTATTTTGCATAAAAATCTCATCCAAATAAATTACCAGATGGTGCTTAAATGAGAAGAGGAAGGAAACATACTTAAGGTATGGTTTGAAGGCAAACTCAGAAGAACAAGAAAGATGTGGCTGTGGGGAAGAATACTGTGTCTTGGAGGAGAGAATTATTTTGGACTGTTCAAGTGGATGAGCAGTAATTAAATTATATTTGTAAATAAACAGATTATGTCATTTCTTCAAGAAGTGTTAAACTGGAAATGACCTCAAAATAAGACTGGTAATTAGTGTAGAACAGTTGAGTTTCTGACAGATATCCACCATCTTTGTTTGGTTGTTTTAGTCATCATGTAGAATAAGAATCAAATTCAGCTCCATTTGCATATCTATAAAATGCAGATTAAAGTCTAGTATATATTTGAGACATATGGCATGATTTTTTTATTTGTTTTGATTGGTTTGTTTGATTGTCATTATGCAGTGTAGATTATGGAGACCAAAAGAAATTTCTAAAGGTAGATGCTGTCTTGGACACGTTTAAACTACAAAAGATAGAGGGGCATGAAGCTGAAAACTTCTGAACATCTACAATTTCTTTTGATCCCTTTATGAACACACATTTCCATTTTTTCATCTGCTAGTTTGTTTTAATATATATACAATAACAAACTGATGGTCAAGCCAAAATGCATTCACTTCAAACTATAATGCTACATTTTTAGCTGCATGAAGCAAGAAGAAGATAATGTATTTCTTCTGCCAATGCACACTCATCTCCCTTTTTAGCTGCACTAAGAAGATTAAAAAATACTTTCCTTGCATTTCTAGAAAATAAGTATTTTCTTCAGGTCTTTACAACTCCTCATAGGCAGATGGATCACAGTTTTCATGTGCTGTCTTTCTCCCTCAGAGAAAGACTCGTGTATTAACAGTCCCAGTACAAACCCCCATGTTCTTTTGAAGATTTCCTTCAGTCATAGAGCTGTCCATTATCCAGCACTGAATTCTGGGCATATAATCATAAAGCCTTGTTTGGTCATAATTTGAAATACATTGCACTTGTCTTTTCTGTGCAAAGTCCTCATATTTAACATTCTAGAGACTTGGATGGAAATTCTGCTATGGATAATTTTTAGAGCTCTGCCATGTAAGGGGGCCCTGACAAGCAGAAATATAAAATGGAAACACTGTTAAAAATGAGAGCTTGTTAAGAATAAAGACGCTTGGTGTTTACTTTTCAATATTGATTCAGAAGTTTTGTGCTCTTTTTCAGCTTGGTTCATTTTCTTCTGCGGCCCCAGCTGATCATTTTATTGGATGCCATTTGGTCCCACCGGTGTTTAAAATTTTTAATTATCCTTTCTAGCTTTCTGACAATGTATTTTCCTTCTTGACATTCACATACTGTAAATATAGCTATGTCCAGGATGAATTCCATTTAGCAGACATTGCTTGACAGCTCTAGTAAATTCAGAATGATCTATTCATTCATCAATATGTGTGTACAATTTCCATTAGGCTCAATAAAATTTGTGTACAGCTGTAATGACTGGACTCCTTTAACACTTCAGCATCTTACTAATTGCCAAGGAGGTTTTACCACTAGACTGAGATATTTCCCCCGTTTTTAAGGCTCTGGGAGTGTTGAAGTGATCATTCCCCTGTACTCAGCACTGATTAGGCAGCACCTCAAGTCTTGTATTCAGTTTTGGGGCCCTCACTACAAGAAAGATATTGAGGTGCTGCAGCATGTCCAGAGAAGAGCAACAGAGCTGGAGAAGGGTCTAGAAAGTAAGTCATATGAGTAGAAGCTGAGAAAGGTGTTAGACTGGAGAAAAGGAGGCTCAGGGGAGACCTTGTCGCTCTCTAGAACTACTTGAAAGGACATTGTAGCCAGGTGGGTTTCAGTTTCTTCTCCCAAGTAACAAGCAATAGGACAAGAGGAAATGGCCTCAAATTGCACCAGGGGATGTTTAGATCAGATATTAACAAAACATTTCTTCATGGAAAGGGTTGCCAAGTATTGTAACAGGTTGCTCAGTGAAGTGGTTGAGTCACCATCCCTGGAAGTATTACAAACATGTGTAAATGTGGCACTTTAGGACATGGTTTAGTGATGGACCTGGCAGTGCTGGGTAAGTGGTTGGACTTGATCTTTGAGGTCTTTTCCAATCTAAACAGTTATATGATTCTATGATTTAAAGAATAAGGAATGATTACTTTTCCTATGGAAGTAGCTTTACTGCAAGATCCTCCTTCTGCACCTCTTGGCTGACGTGTCTGTCACAGTCTGTTATGACACTTTCCTAATCTGTAGTGTGGAGTACTGTTCCTTGTTGACCCAAGTTGCAAACACTTAACAGCTGCAGAATAGGGGTGCTAAATCTTGTAGCTGCCCTGCTGAGACTGCAGGAGTGTATCACTGCTTGCTTACAAACATCCTCACATTTACACTCTGGGAAGGAAAGGTTAGGAGGAAGAGTAGAAGAGAGAAGGATTTAATAACTTCATATTGTGGCCTAACACAATTTGACCATGTTTTCATTGCAAAGGTTAATATATTCAGCTTGGATTTGTTGAATCATGTAAAGTAATATTTCACAACATCCTCCAGGAAAAAGAATGGGAAAAAAAAAGAGTATATATGATGGTTAGCTTGTTTTATAGGACTAAAGAATGCCTGAAGACCTTTGTAATGATTTTTGTGTGACAGAATCAGTCAAAGTTAATGATTTTGCAGGCCTCAGTTGTGGTTATATTAAAAATAATTGCATTACCCTTGCACAACTCATTTCTGTTACTACATAGTTTAAATATTTTATGCCATTTTTGAGGACTGATCCCATTCTGAGGTGGGGAAAATGTGAAAATATGTGCCATTTCTTGTGTCTAAAACTATAAGGAAAATTTCTACTAATGCCATTATTGAGATATTCATCAATTAACCTGCTGAATCTTCCTGTTTTGAATAGCTTGTCTTGTCCTTTATAGCTATTTTTAAAATGTATACCTGTTTGTGGTCAATTTGAGTATGTTTTTGAAAACCCTAGTCAGCATATGCTAGAGAAGTGTGAACTTTGAGCAAATCAAATCAAGTCAGATTTTTTTCCTGTGGAGGACTTCATGGGTGATGTACAAGTATAGATGTATAAAAGTATAAATGGGTGATGTGCAAGTATTTTTTTGTTGTACTTGTTGGAAGGGCCTTAAGAAGCAGAAAATGTGTTAGCAAAATGGTCTGCTGAGCCTTTAAATACTGATTCAGAGAAGCTGTTTATTACTTATTCAGGTGAATAATAAAGGCCAATGAATACTGAAAGGGTTTCAAGAGCTCAGAATGAAACTGGAAGGATTTTTTACATGTCATAGTCAGAAGTTTTTCTTCTTTCCATTAACACATGCAGTCAGTTTGTGATACTATATGAGCTCTATCACTTCAGCTGAAGCTAAAGATCAGAAAATGTAGGTTTTAGAAACTTGAAAATTTGTGGGATATACAGCAGGAGGACAATAGAAGATACAAACAGGAAAGAAGTCATGGAAAAAAGGCAATTTTGGACTAGTTTAATGTTGCTAATTACTGTTTGGTCCTTAGTTAATTGCCAAAAACCTCAGATATTATAATGATTACTGGACATCAAAAAGTATCTGTGGGTTATAAGGAATGTGGAGGGCATGGCAGAGGGTTCAGGATGATGCAGAGAAGTAACAAAGACTCTATGGGAATATTTATTCTTTAAAAAACAGATAAGTATAATAACACTTAACATTCATAGTGCACATTTTTGTTTCACATTTGCTACAGACATGTTGACATTACTTCTATGAAAGCATCTAAAATACGAATGTATTCATATTCTATATGGATAAGGCAAAGGAGGGAAGGTTCAGGGAGGAAAAATTATGGCAGTTGAACTGGATTACAGAAACACTTTTTCCCAGGACTGGCATTTAAGTTTTGTCCTGTGCTGTGCTCAAACCTCTAGGCCACAGCTCCTCTGGGATAACATGTATTACGTATGGATGAGTTTTCAAAGTGACCTAAAAGATAGGCACTGTACTCCTTCTGAAAGGCAATAGGATTGAGGATCCTAATATCCCAAGGCCTTTCTGAAAATCTCATCTTACATGCAGTGTTAACCACTTCATCACAGTCACTAAATAACAGCAGGTACTTGTTAACAGAATGTGTATTAGTCACTGAGAATAATTTATCCCTGCTTTGGGGCTCCTCTAAAGAAATTATACCTCTCCATTTCTCAGCCTTCTCTATATAACACCTGAGAAATAACTGTTTTCATTTTTCTTTGCCTCATTGATTGTAGAATAAATAATCTATGAATAACTCCCCACCCTCATTATTCTACCATATCTGGTGAGCAGTAACTTTTGGTTCAGCTGTTTAAGGGCAGTGGCAGGAGGGATGGAGTGGGATGGAAAAGAACACTCAGACTCTTGAAATCCCTAAACCATAAGGCTGGGATACGGACAGGTTGTATCAGTCATTTCTTGTAGGTGAAAACCGTAATGATACTTTAATGCAGGCTGCTTTCTGGCTCGCTCTCGGAGCGAGAATTAATTACCGAATGGCAACATCTGCATTAGCGGCTCCTGCGGCCCCAGCTCTCTGCAGGCGGGATGGTGTCACCCTCCCCCCGCCCCACAACCAGGACCGCTCGAAGGACTTGCCTGCTGTCCTCCTGGCTCGGATCCCGGCAGGCTGG